>NW_023616401.1:0-40001 GCF_013339695.2 Rhipicephalus sanguineus
CACATGTTGTTTGTGCCTGGCTCCTTCCTGTCGCAGTGCACTGCGAATACATGTGATCAGCACCCACACTTCCTGCAGTGGAAAGCCACATGTCCCACACCTCCAGTTCGCACGTTATTTGCGTGCTCACGCAGCCTGTCATTGGCACACCGTCCCGTCTGCCCTATGTATTTCTTGCCACAGGACAGCAGTAACTCATAAACGATGTTGTTCGCACATTTAACAAAGCTTTCTTTGTGCTTTTTTTGGCACCTGGGTTTTTCAGAACCACTGTAGGAGGCCTTGCACAGATTATAAAGCTTGTTTGGTGCTGAAAGGACGACTCTTACGTTGGCGTTGTTTCCTATCTTTTTCAGCCTATGTGAGACATCGTGAAGGTATGGTATGACGGCGCATTTCTGCTTGACAGGCTCCATTTCTGGTGAAGCCTGCTCCTCACCCTCGCGAGCATGTTTGACAGTCTTGAGAAGACCCTCCGCCACAGATGTGACGACATACTGAGGAAACCCCGCCTTTTTCAGGCAGTCAGCTTGCGCCTGGAAACTACACGAACACTTGTGAGGACATGAGCGGCGAAGCGCATTCATTAGGGTTAATTTTGCAATACCCCTTTTAACTAGCTTGGAGTGGCCCGAAGAAAACGGCAGAAGCGGCTTATTGGCCCTAGGCTCGTACGACCAGCAGACCTGGTCTCGCTCAAAGAACATTCGTAAGTCAAGAAAACGCAAGGCGTTGTTTTGCGGCATTTCATGCGTGACTGCGAGCGGTTGCAGGAAACGCGTGAACAGATCAAGTACGTTTGAAGAATCATTGCCAAATTCGCCTGGACTTGATTCTAGAAGACAACGTAGTCGTCTACATATCTAAACACCTTCTTTACATTTGTGCCTGTTAGCTCTGTTTCTAGTTTCTAGTAACAGGCACAAATGTAAAGAAGGTGTTTAGATATGTAGACGACTACGTTGTCTTTCTAGAATCAAGTCCAGGCGAATTTGGCAATGATTCTTCAAACGTACTTGATCTGTTCACGCGTTTCCTGCAACCGCTCGCAGTCACGCATGAAATGCCGCAAAAGAGCGCCTTGCGTTTTCTTGACTTACGAATGTTCTTTGAGCGAGACCAGGTCTGCTGGTCGTACGAGCCTAGGGCCAATAAGCCGCTTCTGCCGTTTTCTTCGGGCCACTCCAAGCTAGTTAAAAGGGGTGTTGCAAAATTAACCCTAATGAATGCGCTTCGCCGCTCATGCCCTCACAAGTGTTCGTGTAGTTTCCAGGCGCAAGCTGACTGCCTGAAAAAGGCGGGGTTTCCTCAGTATGTCGTCACATCTGTGGCGGAGGGTCTTCTCAAGACTGTCAAACATGCTCGCGAGGGTGAGGAGCAGGCTTCACCAGAAACGGAGCCTGTCAAGCAGAAATGCGCCGTCATACCGTACCTTCACGATGTCTCACATAGGCTGAAAAGGATAGGAAACAACGCCAACGTAAGAGTCGTCCTTTCAGCACCAAACAAGCTTTATAATCTGTGCAAGGCCTCCTACAGTGGTTCTGAAAAACCCAGGTGCCAAAAAAAGCACAAAGAAAGCTTTGTTAAATGTGAGAACAACATCGTTTATGAGTTACTGCTGTCCTGTGGCAAGAAATACATAGGGCAGACGGGACGGTGTGCCAAT
Source organism: Rhipicephalus sanguineus (assembly GCF_013339695.2). Lineage (NCBI taxonomy): Eukaryota > Metazoa > Arthropoda > Arachnida > Ixodida > Ixodidae > Rhipicephalus > Rhipicephalus sanguineus. Next base: position 1,670 of record NW_023616401.1, read on the forward strand.
GACAGGCTGCGTGAGCACGCAAATAACGTGCGAACTGGAGGTGTGGGACATGTGGCTTTCCACTGCAGGAAGTGTGGGTGCGATCACATGTATTCGCAGTGCACTGCGACAGGAAGGAGCCAGGCACAAACAACACGCGAGATAATTGAAGCGGCGAAGATTGCAAGTTTGGGAGACATGTGCATTAGTGCACCTTCAATTGACCTATCCAAAAAGAACTAGACTTTCTAAGCAAGGCCCACAGGGTGACTAGACGATAGTGGTAGTCAGGAATGACCGCTTGATCTCTTAAAGAAGAAAAAAATCCGGTATCAGGTTGTTTGATTGCTTATCATGCATACTTATTTGTGGTTTTACATGAAGCCTTCCTGTACAATGCACCTGCGTGCGTTGTTTTTGTTGTCTATATATATATATGTACCACTGTAGAAAATAAAGCATGTGTTGGAAGTCAGCGCTGTGTCCGCGTCGTTTTTCGTCCCTGTTCTTTTGCGCGCTCAAAAATGTCAAACACACACACACACACACAGATATATATATATATATATATATATATATATATATATATATATATATATATATATATATATGTATATATATATATATATATATATATATATATATAATGCTTAACAATTGTGGTGACGTGGCTAAGGACTACGCATTATTCGCAGGATGTTGTGCCTATAGTTTAGGTGCTTACTGATAAAACAGTAGGTTGTCATTACAATGTGAACATGTATGAAATGGCATGAAGTGTTTAAAACCGATTCAAAGAATAATTTTACGAATCGCAGAGAGAGAGAGAGAAGAGGAAGAGCAGAGGAAGGCAGGGAGGTTAACCAGAAGTTTGCATCCGGTATGCTACCCTGCACTGGGGTTGGGGAAGGCATGCAGACGTGAAAGAGAAGACACAGACAAACCAAACGCTAGCGTTTGAGCTGTCCGCATCTCTTCTGTTTCCGTGTTGCATGGCTTACTTTCTTCTAGAATCAACATTTTTTGTTGTTTTACGCGAGCGGAAATTGTTCTGAGACTTATCTATATAAACTTCGAGTAGTATTTTATTTCCCCCAGAGGAATCGAATGCAGCACTGTAAAGTTGCTACAAAAACTTGTTGAGGCTGTCATGCATCCACCACAGTGTTCCTGTTTGAGTAAACCCGGTGGAAGTGCCTTGTTGAGTAACAAGAGGTAGCGGCACCAACTTTCGTCGATTGTCAGATAAAAACCCTAATGGTGTTCGCTCTGATTTGAAGTTCTTTGAAATTCTTGATCAATCTCTATAAAACTTGTTTAGTTTATGTGTATTTGTACGCTGATTTTGAAAATGCAAATATTTTTCTACTATTATATGTCGTGTTAAGTATATCAAACATTTCATGTGCCATGTTAGGCCTCCACGAGTTACAAAGTAAGCATATCACAATAATATGAAATGGGAACTGTATGCAACATAACCAGAATGCATGTCCTAAACCCACTTAACAATAGTCATAGTATGCTGAACATTGACCAGTAAGTGTATGTCTAGCTGGTGATTCGCTCACGAGAGTTCAATATTACGTAACTTTTAACTCAAATGGGTTTAAAACGCGAGTTCGTATGTGGGCTAGTGGGTTCATGAACATTATGCCAGAACAGCGCAGTAAACTCCTTTAAAACTATTGCATACAGTTTTTATCCCCTAACTATAGCGATATGTCGATTTACTTTGTAACTCCAAGTTTGGAAAGGCTTGCTCATCAAGACACATGAAATTTTTATGTGTAAAGCTGCGTTTTCTTCCAGATAATTGCATATTTGAAATCGCCACATAAGTAAACCTAAACTCAGCAAGTTTCATCAATATCGACCAAGAAGAAAAATAAACGCATTATTTGTTGCAGAGTGTCTCATTGAGTACCACGAAGTGGTCACACTGACTCTTGCCAGGGGAGTCATGTACACCACTGTCCTTAAGGACAACGGAGTCAAAGGAACGCTCCAGTGGGGGTCAGCGTTACCATGGCAAAGGGGTCACCCTGACTACCTAGAGGTACTAGCGGGAAATAAAAGGTAGTCATGTAGACTCCTGCGTTGGGAGTAACGTAGACTCTCTGCTTGTGAAGAAGGGAGTCGTTGGTCTGAAGAACGAAGGAAGTCGTTTGACACCCCAAATTGTGAAGAAGGGAGTCTTTGGTCTGAAGAACGAAGGGAGTCGTTTGACACCCCAAAAGGTCATCATATGTGTAGCGAGGCGATTACCACCCAAAGGTAGTCAGTACAGACACCCTTTTTTTTAAGAGTGTTGTGCCCGTAGAAATATCCCATCGAACGCTGCTTTCATTTTGTTTCGATAAAAAAATAATGCCTGGGCATTAACTCGAGCACCTACGTTACATATACAATGAGTCAAACTTTTAGTTGCCAGTTAGTAAACGAGCTTAGTAAGCCCACAATACCCGCACTACACAGATTACACAAAGACGTCGATATCTCAAATATTATTTGGCTAAATACTTCTAGATACTTTGTACACACTTGTCCACACAACTTGTTTTCGCTAGTTGTGTCGGTAAAGGGCAAAATAAAATAGAACAATACAGTGAGGTTTACATTAACAGGACCTCCTGCCTAAAAACCTCCTGCGCGCTTTTACCAGCGGCAGAACGTACGGTGCGTGGGGGATGTTATCAACTTGGACTTTATACTGGCACATGACGGCGAAAAGCCGTCGAGAGTGTCCATGTATTTCATATCGCAATAAAATTAAAATAGCTTGCACTTAGACGCGCAAGTTAGGGCAGATCACAGCTTGTCGGCTCTCGGCTGGTCCTAGCTGGACAAGGCAAACGTGCATTCACACGCCGGTGCACCAGGTGTTCACGTGATCGCATTGTAAATCACGAGTATTGGCTAGGTATCGATTGCGTTCGATAGAGAACCGCTTGGCAATCACAGAGCCAAGCAGCCTAATTAGCTTAGTTTGCTTCATTTGCGCACTTGGCCTAATTTGCATTTTCGAGCCTCAGTCTCAATTAGCTCACTCCAAGCCAAACTAGGCTTAGATGATTACCTAATGAGCAGTACATAAATGTAGTCTTAATTAGGCTTATCTCGGGTTATCGTGCCGAGGTCTGCATGACTGGGCACAGCAGAATTCGAACTTGGCTTTAAAATTATTATTTATGCTATGACTTAATTCGCTTATTAGGCATAGCTAATTTCGTATTACCATGCTGAACTAGGTCTAATTTGGTTTCGCTGTTATCTTCACACAACTATTAACTTGGAACAGCTATGCTTAACTTGGCTTGACGTGGCCGCATCGGCATGATGACGATAATTTCATGTCCGCATGGCGCACCGGGCCAGCGGCGGGCATAACAGCTCTGATGCAAAATCATAATTGTTCCACTGTAATAATAATCGTGTAAGGAAAATAGGTATAGCGATATATTGACGGGAAGAAATTGAAGACACGAACGGATAAACACAGGCGCCATATTTTGTCGATTCATGTCTTCGCTTCGTCCCCGTCATTTTAGTGTCATACGTCTTTTCTTGAAGTAGGGAACCCACTAGCTCAGCAAGGTTCCCTGTCTAATTGTGTAAATTTGGCGCATTTATAGACAGGTTTTCATAGGTCATGCTTCAAAGGATTAAATTGCGGCAGAGGCAGGTACGGGCTTCTGAATTCTTCACAAGAAATTGACTCGCACAATGTGTGGGTACAGCGGAAATTTCTTACGCGAGACCGTTAGAGATTGTATCGCAGAAATTCCGATGTTGGTGTCAGCGTTGTTGCTGGTGAGCGAAAAATCAGCGTTGTCTGCGATTGAGAAATCCAAACAGATGCAAATAATAAAAAATGTGCGCTTCTAGCGGGAATTGAACCCATGCCTTCTTCGTGGCAAAGAGGTGTTTTACCACAGAGCTGCGCCAGTGTTTGAAAGTGTTCCGCAGAAAGCCGTATCCGAGTGCCATGTAGCGTGAGGACTTCTATTAACGCATCTAATAATGCGTGGCAGAGAGGCATAATTGAACCAGGTGTCAAAATGTGTCAATTTCGCAACGAGTGAGTGGTTTAAAGGCCCGACTCATTACAAAGCGTTCAGGCATAAGCAATCATCACCATTATCAACAACGTCGACAAAGTGTGCAAGTGTGCTTATTGCGTTGCCACCGCATAGAGGGTACATTGCCAATACGCAAAAGGGAGAATTATGGCGTACTGCGCCCTTCGCAACTATACTTGCAGTCAGAATTCTAGCATACTACGAAACGACCAGTGAACCGCACGCAGGCTTTCATTTCTTTGCGGGATTCTCAGCTGCCAGTCTGGCTTCATTTCTGGGTGTTCCTTTCCTTGCCGCACGGTTGAGGCTTCCACAAAAAAAACGAAGCCAGCCTAGTGATTGAGAAAGCGATGCGAACAGGATGCGATTACACTAACGCGTTCTTTTCTTGAAGGCAAAGCTCTAGCGTACGTCAAGTTTTGTGGTTGCGTCTTTCGTTGTCCGGCAGCGCCCAGCTGCATTCCTTTTCGTATACACAGTGGTTCGAGCTGTACAACTGGACACACGCATATGAATACGAGCCAAGCAGTCCACCTGGTGTCAGGTGTTCCACACAGGAATGCACGGCGCGTTAGAACAAAAGCCCATGGCGCTTTGCCGAAAGCAGCATCCCTTCAATCACTCTAAGGGTAGCGGTCAAGGATCTGGTCTCAAAAAGAAAGGCATTTTGCTTTGCATGCGGCTGGTGCAATTCCAGGGACATCACATGCAATGGTATGTGTGCGCGCTGGTTGTTATGAATTAGTCTTTGTAAACAACGCGAACGAAATCTCACAAGGAATAGCACATGAACAACGCTGATCCCGTAATCATATTTACCGTCATTTTAGGCATTGACACACTATTATTAGAACTGAACTGAAAGCTGCGTGTATTACTAGAGACTCAAACGCTTATCTGCGCTGCAGCTGGGGTTACAGCGACTGAACGTTTGCACTACTGCAATAACATCGCGAAAGATCTTGAGCCCCTTCCAACTGATCGTCTCAAATAAGCATACGGAACATTTCCGTCATCTTTTGTGAATGCTTATTATCTTGCGAAACCATCTTACGGTCTTGTACAAATAAAGTGCATGCAATACGGATTGTGAAGTTTATTACTGAAATTCCGTGTAGAGGCTTTCTGTATGTAGTCTTCTAGAAGAAGGATTGAGAGCTTGACATTGCAAGGTAACGTATCATACTGTCACACTTTCCAAGCCAAGTCACACTTTCAAATAAATTGCCTATAATGTACCAATCATTTTGTTTTGTTCATGGATAATAAGCATTCAGATTCTATTTATGCAGGACAGCGCGATACCTGTCCCATGGTTGGTGGAACCTGCAAACATCAATGCCACTTCGAAAATAACCAAGCCAGGTGCCCCGGTCGAATGAAGTGCTGTATCCATTTGGATCGCTGAGAATGCTTGGGTACCGTGCATGTATGCCCCTTGTGAGAGGAGCTGTTGGTTCTGCCTATATTCTCAGCAATAGTATAAAATAAAACAAAGTTGTGTGCAGAAAGAATAAACAAGTGCAGCACGAATGCATTGTAATTGTAAAAGTCATCTCATTGATCTCGAGGCACGTTAATTTAGAATCATGATGAAGCGCAAACCAAACCTTGCTCCGCATTTGATTATTTGACAGCAACCTAGAACAATTTATGCGCTCGCATTGCTTGATGGTATTGCGAGGAAAAGGAAAAGATCTGCTTGTCAGACTAATACGGCGCGTTAATATAAACAAATGGAAAGGTACGAGAAATGACCGAGCCAAATTTTTGTGTGGTGTAGAAATCATCTCAAGTAACATGCTTGCATTGTAACAAGCACAACATGCGTTGGTGTATAAGTGCGCTGTTCTTTAACACTAGGCAAACATTGACAGCAACTACTCAGGTTGGACGCTATTACAGCGCGCGGAAATGAATAGCTCTTGAGGCAGGACAGAGTTACGATTAGGACATGGCGAAGACTAAATAGCAGCTACTCATTTAAAGGGACACTAAAGAGAAAGAATGAATTGGTTTAGATCCATAAATTGTGCTCTGAGAACTATAATGTCGTTAATTTCGCCATCATAGGTTTATTTTAGAGGAGAAAATCAAGTTCAAAGTTTGATTTTTAAATTTCGCGCTTAAATCTCCCCACTTGACGTCACGGGTTTCAAAGTGTACTTATCGTATTTTGGCGCCATTGGCTCAACAAAATTACCCCAAACTTGGTATGTTAGGTCTATGGCCCCCACAGAGGACAATGTACTTCATTTTTACCGATTAGGAACACGTAGTCCCAAGTAGGCGCCGTAAAAACATGTGACGTCACGGTGAATGGTGCGGAAAATTCAAGGTGGCGTCGCCACCCACAATTTGTTTTTGCTCGTTTTCTCGCTTACTGAGCGTCTTCTCGCAGGAAGCGTGGTCTTTTTGGTATCATGGAAGAGTACTTTCCTAATATGATAAAAATCGTTTTGCTCTTTAGTGTCCTTTTAAATCCAACGGCAATACGCACACGGTGGGATATGTGCATATGACAGAAAACATGGCTGATCCCTCTGTCACAGGAATCGGTATAACACGAAAGTAAAACGTGTCTTCACAGACGTAGTTCAGCGTTTGTTGTGCATTGTTTCGCCCCGAGGGCGAAGAATGAATGTTATAGTAACAAGTAGTAATGTCATGCGAAGTACGGCACGCAGCTCGAATCTTACAACGCACTGCTCAAGCAGAAAAGGTGCACGGAACAAGCATACACAGAATGAGCGCGAACTAACAACTGTCACAGCTCGACAGTTAAAGCGCGCTGGTCAAATACAAAGGAGGACGCACGAAACAACCACACACAAGTATGCACAGGATGAGCGCGAACTGTCACACTTGTAACTTATTTGTTTGTGTGCAGCACGCTCCTTTTGCAAAAGCGGCCGCTGCAGTGAGCGAAGTCACCTTCGTGCTCTCTGTAACTTCAACGCAAGCTTGCGGTGACAGCGGAAGACGTACAAACAGCCGCAATCACAGATAAGCATGCGCGCTTGAGCAAGCACGCCCTATAGAAGCGCACGCTCATCTCAACGCGTGGGCCGGCGACCATTAAAGCGCGCCTTTGGAGCCCTTTGCGCCATCTCGCTAGTGATAACGAAAACATGCTGATGTACCACCGATCTCTGAGTACCGCCACCGGCAAATGGTGTATATAAATAGCATGCCGTTAGTATGACGAAGAATGTGCCGTCTGTGGCGGAATCGTTTCGTGCTGCACGCTTGGGATCGAAGGATGGTAAGTTCGACTCCCAGGGACGGAACTTTTTCTTCATTTTTTTTTACTTTGCCATATGTTAGTCTTTATATTTTACAACGTCATATCTGTGACGGATATACGTCAGTGGAGCCTTTGTGGACCCCGACATAAAACACTTTCGTGTTAAAAATAAAACGAAGATAAAAAAAGCATCTCTTTCTTCTCCTCGCCATGTCATCGCGCTTTCAACAGACAGCTTATTTCACTGCATGTGGAGTTATAGGGATCATGCTTACAAAAGCGTCACTCTTGTGGTGAATGTGAATTGCATGCCTTTTCTCATGTGCGTGTTGCTCCTAGTATATACATAAACGTGTGAGATTTTCAATAATTGGCTAAATGCCATGACCCAAGTGACTTCGATGTTAGGTTCGCTGAGAAATGCCTCACATTCAAGACATGCATCAATAATGAAATCTATTTCTTTTCACTTCTCTGTTTTTTAAAATTTGCGTTCATAAGTTTAAGGCAACAAGTATATATGTACGGAAGTGAAAGCCAATGTTCTTATACGTGGTCGAATGTCGTAGTGCGAACTTTTACGGCAAGGTATACCGTACCTATCGATGTTTAAGAGCCGGTACAAGGCAGGTGATTGATACAGGTGATTGCAGGTAATGCATGAAGGTTGCTTATAGTCACTTTAGCCTGTACATAGAGCCGCACGTGCCACTAACGCTGAATTGGATAAATATTTTGGCACGCTGCGATATTAAAAATTACTAAGAATAATGTCGCCGTCATATTACAGCATTATTGCGAACCGTTTATTTATTTTGTGGCACTACAGCAGCACAATGAAATCAGCTCTCGGGATGTTCCAAGGTCTTTAGGAGTCACTTCTTTATTGTTAACATAGACCAACCACATAGCAGCTATTTGACCGCGATGCGTAGATGCACTAATCACTTTACGGTGCTTCAAATGCACACAAAAATTACCGCCACTTGCAGTAAACGAAGTGGCTACTTTCGGTTACGTTGGTCATACAGAGCATAATAGGCAGTTTCATAATAGAGTACTCAAAAGTAGCGTTCGTTACGTGCGTACCCTATTTTCGTCATTTAACGGGGGTGCCCAGGAGGATAGCGTAAGACGCATGCGTAGTGGTGACAAACGCTAAAGAAAAGCTTTGCCTCCACTATTCTAAAACACTCTAATGAGACGGACAGCTCCACTGGGCAAAACACTTGGTATACGAAAGCGCGTAACGGCACAAACGGCCCAATGGCTGTTGACGGAAAAATAGCTCAAGTGCCTTTTGAAAAGAGGAAAAACATATGCGAAATATCACAATGAGTAACACACAGGCTAATATTTCACTGCCCATATCATAGGCAGATATGAAAGCAGTAGTGCATATATTCGATTCGCATAGTTGTTGCCATCCTTTATTCACCATACTAACGTAATAGACCATTCTGGAGCAATCCCTATGACACACTCTACTGGACCAGTGCGTCCTTTGTTCAGTCCGCATCCACGTAAAAAGTAGTGCGCAAATGTTCCCGGAGCTATTTAAAGAAAGAAAACAATGGTAGAGAAGACTTTTTGAAAGCACTTGCAGGCCTTCCGACATAAGGTGATCACTAGGTCACCGCCTGCGTGTTCATACAGCGCTGTGTGTTGTTACCTTCCTCTGTCCTTGTACGTTGCGCTATTCGTATATTCAAACAAAAATACCACAGTAATGATGGATCACGCTTCTTGACATGCTGTCGAAAATAAAATATGAATTTTTGAAAAAAGTATACGCAGTGCGAGACACGGTGCAACGATATTGGCGAATAACATTTTCCCTTCGAGATATATTATCTGTCCTGATAAATCAAGGAGATGCTGAAGGGTTAAAAAAATTGTAGTAGGTTAGCTCGGCTATGTCAGGATATGCGTAGCGTGAGCCCTAAGGTTCAGCTGATTATTCTTCGCTCTCCTGGATGTCTAGGATTAGCTTGCTGATCATGCTTACTGCTGCTTCAATGACACACACATGGCGTACGCATTATGTGACACATGTATATTTATTTTTTGCCGTACGCCATTTCTCTATTGCCACTAAGGCGGTTTGGTCAGTGTAGTAATACGCTGCCGTCTCTATGGCCCCAACGCCCGGCGCAGCGCCTGCGTTGGGGCCATAGAGACGGCAGCGACTAGTGCCCATTCAACACCGCCTAGCGAAGAGAATGCCTGCGCACTCCCGCCGTGACTTCACAGATCTTCCCGACAGAGAGGGATGCTATCACCTGTGGTAGCCCGTGGCGCAGTTTGCTCGTTCATACAGTGGCACAGTGGACGCACTCGGTCAGTCGACGCTGCACACGCGACAGGGACGCGATCAGCCCGCCCGCAGCCTCGGGCTCATAGTGTTAGAGTGTTCCAGCGTTCCGAATGTCCGTGGTGCGAGTCGCGACCGACGCCGCAGCACGTCACATGGGAATGTCAGAGCAAACCTATGGAGGCACAGTCACCTCTGATACTCACAATACTGGGGGAGCCTTGGGAGGCCGTCCTCGCCCGAACTGACCTGAAGACCCAAAGAGGTCTCCTGGATCAAGCCGGGCGAACAGCGGCGGCCACTGTTGTCCAGGAATGGGGAACCCACCCTTGAAATTTCCCCTCCTTTTATTTTTATTTATTTTTCATTCTTTTTCTTATTCATAAACGTTGTATCCTCCTCCTCCAGTGTTCCGGTTCGCCATCTTTTTGACATCACTGCTCCTCGTGCATACTCAGCGCGGCTCTTGTACGGGCAAGCGAAACCACCCCGGCTCGGCCAGTGTAGCTAACGCTACAATATAAACATTTTTGTTCGAAACATAAACTGGTGTGGTCTCGTAATGATAAATTAAAACCTCTTTCCGAAGTAAGTAATTTTATTAACTCTAGAGCCTCACTTGACTATATTTGTAATCCAGTTTTCCTTAATATACATTGCTATGCCGAAACATATTTCATGCCGTGCGCTCCCACCAAGTTCACCTATTTACTCAATGATGGTTCAAAAAATAGCCTTCTTACGTAGTGACTTGTTTATGCGCAGCACTTTGCTAGTCGTAAAAGCGAGTTTTCAAAGAAGCAAGGTCGTTTTTTGATCGTGGCCAATACATAGTGCAATGGGAAATATATACGAAAAGTGCACGATTTGAATTTCCTCCAGATGCTACCCTAGCATAAAGAGCCTAAAATAATCCTCGTTTAGCATTACGCCTCCAATACAAAGAGCTCATGGCTTTGTCTGCTCAAGGGCAGGCAAAATGTCCAAAGTACTGTATGCTGGAATGTATTGTGAATAGTCGAGAGTATATTTTGTCACAAAGAATAAAAGAACACCAAAAGAAGTAGTGCAGGCTCGAACAGCCGCATTGTACCACACCTTTTCAGTTCATAAAGCGTTAAGCAAAGCACGTTATCCAGGCTGTCATGTCTTTATTTTTCCTATTTGGTTTGTGCTGTTTTTCAAGCGTTCTTGGTGAGTAGAACACTATTATGTTGTATTCTGTGGAAAGACAAATAATACTGAGCAGCCCTACTGAAGCGTCATCTCAATGTACCTTCACTACATAATTGTCACTACGTGGCGCTCAGTCAATAAATACATCGCAAAAAGTGGACACGTTTAGAGACGACTTGTGACACTTTTACATGTTTTCCATTTTTCCCACTTGCTCGGGAGTCGCATTTTCAAGAAGGGAGGGGAAAGAAAAGCTTTTTCTCACCCAACTAGCATTTCCTATCCCTTTTTAGGCCGATGCACTAGCCTTGAGCAACTGTAGGGATCCATTCATGAAAACTGTGCAGTATGAATTTAATTGTTAGACGTTGTCTTTCTAGAATCGCAAATCATGCACACATCGCGGTATGCATGACAACACAGTTTTTCTATAGATTGAACATTATTTCATTCTGTTCCTATTAAACAGGGGCTCATTCAATCGATGCTCTTTGGTTTTCATTTTCAAAATGATATTGAACCTTTAGAAGTTTTTATACCTTCGCCACTGCAACGAGCTATCTATTCTTGTAGTCGTGAGTGAAATGTTTATGACAACTTGTTTAACATTTCGTACTGCTTTTGTTGCCACTGCCAATTAATTCGACAGGTTGAAACTTTTAGACGCGTTATTCATCATTGCAAGCCACGCCAGGTATAGTGTTGTAGGCTTTTATAGATATTTAACAGCAAAGCTACATATGACTCGTTGGTTCGATTTCTTCGTGTCAGGAGACAGGAAATCTGAAGAAGAAATGAATAAGACGAGGTATATTTTCCTGTCACGACTGGATTTCATTTCGCTCTTCAACACACTCAACGCGAGTTTCTTGAACACCGCGCTACGCATGCTTGCAGAAGATGAATACATCTCATCCATATGAATGCCTTGTACCCGCACCCAAAGCAGATTAAGATGCGCCCACAGCAGATGAAGATGGTAAATGAAGTTGGGCGTTCGTTGAGAAGTCTATGTAACTTCTGTGCAGTGGTGCTGTGCAGCTTCATCACCCATCGTCACAGAGTAGAATGGCTTCTAAATTTTATAAATGCGTCACATTCCTTCGCAAACCAGAGACGCTTTGACCGGATCTATCTATCTATCTATCTATCTATCTATCTATCTATCTATCTATCTATCTATCTATCTATCTATCTATCTATCTATCTATCTATCTATCTATCTATCTATCTATCTATCTATCCGCCTGGGCCCAGGCCCTCCCGTGGTCGTATCGTTAACTTGGTAAATACCAAAATTAACAAACAAGCGCATCGGTAATAACAAACGTGATTAACAGATCATTGCACGAATAACACGGCATGCATGTCCGCTTTGCGGCAGGAAACACTTCTCTCAAATACGTGCTGGGCATACCCGCATACCACGACCTGTGGACTGCAGGTTTGCGTCGCGTGTGATTCAGTCTATATCTGCCCAGAAACGGTGAGAAAAGACTTTGGGTATCTCAACGTGATAGAGTTAAAGAGCCTGTGTCGCGGAAAATCTGCTGTCGGCGTCGGCGGCGTTGTCGGTGAGAGAAAAACTCCGATGAACGCAAAGAACAAAAGTCATGGTTCGAGCCGGAAATGAAGCCAGGCATTCTGAGTGGCAGTCAAGTATTCAGCCGCAGTGCTACGCCAGTACCGGAAACTACTTTGTAAAAAGACCCTATACAGGTGTTATATCGAGGAAAACCGAATTGAGCTTGCAGGGTTTGCTGAGCTTTCATAAAAATGTAATCAACATTGCATATGTAACTCTATAACTCAAAAAGTGATAGTCAAGCGTTTCTCGACGCCAGAGGAATACGCCAACGACCGCTGTTTTTTATAAGCATATCACTCCACCATTGCGTGCACTTCGTTTTGATAAAATTGACATCTCTGCTCTAACGCCATTTACGGCTTCATGCCGTACGTCAAGTAACCGTTTAGGCCTCTCTGTAGTCGATGTGCCTGGTAACACCTCGATATTCCCAGCATTACTAAATTTATACAAATTCATCGATCCACCTTGGAATGATATTATCAAGCAAAACAAATGCGGCATAGGGAGCGATTCATTGCCACTTCGCATGAAATTGATTCTCATAATGCGTGGGATCTGCCCAAATTTCCTTATCTTTCTTATTGTACTTTTTGTACACCATAATCTACGATCTCAAGAGCGCGCAAGCACCAGAGATTAGGCTAGTATTCACAGTGACTCATGCTTTAAGGGCCAACCATTTTATCCTCAGTAGAAACTTTCACTGACCGATGACTGTGCCCGTCTCTGTCGTTGCACCGTGGCCCTTGCTTTGCTGTACACAATTTCGTCGCCATTAAAGAGTTGAATCTTTATTTGATGCCTCCCCTGCGGAAGGCGTCACCGTGAGGACGTTGTGACAATATCTTCATTTTGTTGAAAGCAAGGTATTTGAAACAATCATATGTTTTAAGAAAAATTAAATATATCTTGCACGGATCTTATATTCAAGACGTTATTGCTGTTGTAAGAAGCTTCAATATAAAAAAAAAATTACCAAGCAGGATGTCGTGTAGCGAGTTCACATGCTACAAGGTGCGAATGAACCCGAACGAAATTATAAACATGAAAACGTTTTCTGTTCCAAAGGTGGAAAGAAGTGGTGACAAAAGAGTAATAATATTATTGTCATATATTTAGTTACTTCCTTATGAATTTTCTACTTCTGTGGGTGGTCGGATGTGTTGATAACATCACTTTATTGAAAATAGCTCAATGAAACATCAGCAGAAATGTAAGTTTCAGAGTGTCCCTGAATTGCATATGGCCGGTACTTTTCCTCTTTGTTTTTTATTATCAGTGAATAATTTTTCAGCAACAAGGGCTTTGCAAACAACCAACTCCTTTTAGCAACGCTGAATGGCTCGTTTCTTAAAAGCGTTGAAATTTGGTGCTGCACGCAACGCTTGCGAGTTGCGTGGCCTTCAAAACAGTCATTCGAACTAGAGATCTTCCCTCTTTGACCACTGATTTCAAGCGATATTTTCGTAAGGTTCGCCGTTGAGCATTGTTGGCCATAAGCATTTGCTGCTTTTTCATGTTCAATAAGGGCGTTCTACGGCTCGCAGGGTTGCACAGATGCTCCAAAAAGCTTTTTGCTTCACAACAGCATTTGTGTCATAACAGTGCCTTTCTACAGCTGTGCAATATCCCTGTTGCTCTTTCAAGGCAGCGTCCTTCATCGCCCTTCTGTTGTTTACCGCAATAGAAAGCGTATCGTCATAGGTATCCAAACCTAGAGCGGTTTCTCTGGAAAGCGAGCAGAAATATGCAAAACAGAGTGTTTTCATCTACGCCCTAAATCAAACAGTGTTGCGACGCCCGCAACAATGCTTACTGCACGCAATGACAATTATTATGGCGGGAAGAGTAAAAAAAATGAAAGTACATGCGGTTTTTATCAGGATTAATTCGCTTTTGTTTAACAATAATACTCTTAATGAAATTGCCCTTTAGAGTACGCAATCGCTCATAAAACTTTAGCGTTACTTGCACTATAGGCGCAATGCCAAAGAGGAAGCGGAGCTAATGGGCACCTAGGTAGTCTGCCCTCTCTGTTTTTTCTGTGTGTTTTTTCTGTCTGTGTTTCTATTTCTCCTTTTCTCTATGTCTGTTTTCTTCCTCGGCATTTCTATGTTTCTTTCTTTTCCTTCCCTTTCTTCCTCTCTTTCTCTCTATCTCTCTCTCTCTGTGTATTTCTCGCTTCCTCTTCTTTTCTGTCTCTTTGCCTCGCTCTCTATTCCTTTCTCTTTCTTTCTTTGATACTCTCTTTATCGTCTTCTTTATCTTTCTGCATTTTGTTCTGTCTATTTCTCGCTTTGTGTTTCTATGCTGTGTTTTACTTTCTTTCTTTCTCTTTTCCCTCCTCCGCACCCGCACTTCCCTTTCCCGCCCTCTTGCTATGCTGTACTTGTTATGGATGGACAAAGGCCTTGCATATCTAGTGCCAGTGTGAATTATGTGCTTGTTAATGCCATCATTGCGCGGCATGTAACATATGCTGTGTCCAGGAGCATGCTAAATTCCGCACCACGAGGGTTAAATCATGATCACGGACTTTAGTCGTCGGGATGGAATGTGCCACTAGGCTTTAACGTGGGTGCATACTTGTCACGAGCCGCTATAGTGCCAAACACCAAACATACATTGTGGAAGCTCTTACACATCGATGTACTACAAACAATAAACAACAAATACTCCTGTGAAGACACGGTTCACTTTCGTGTTATACCGACTCCTATGACGGTGGAATTATTTTTCTTTTCATTCGTGTAATCTGCTGCCGCTGGGCGTCGTGCTCCCATGGCTATCGTTTCTCCGCTGTCGGCGGCTGACAACACGCATGCAGAAGAAAACATCACGTGGGCCAGCAGAAATGCGACCATCGAATGTGTGCCGCTCACATGCGCATTTGTATGCGCTCTTTTTAAATAACTGACACTCTCTGGGCTGGTCGGCGATAAGCTGTTTCTCATACGGCGATCATACCTTTTGTCGAGGTTACCGACGTTCCACATTTCATTGCTGGTCGGATACAACCGCATGTCATTTATTGTTGCCTGCAGCAAATGTGTTGCGATGCTAGGCGCATGGATTATGGTCTGATTCCTGGCAAGGAGTATGGAACCAATTAGGAGGGAACATTGCACATTGAGGAAGAAAGAACGAAAACTAGTACAGTAGGCACGCTCACGCCAAACTTCGTTTGCCACCCTTTTTCCGATAGGGCAAGGGCGCCTGAATTTTTTTACCTCTACAGATTGGATGACTCACATTTCTGTTGGGTGGCGCTGGGGGCCATTTTTTCACTACTCTCGGTGCCAAATTGGAAATTTAATTCCTGACTTAGCTGACACAATCATGACTCCAATATGAGAAACGGGGTGTGTCCAGATAAGGATGAAACCGAGGCTCCTGTCACCAGTCTTGGTTTTGATAGGACTTACGCTATGCGCGGAATTGAGGCCCATATGACAATGTTAGTTCACTTCAACAACGTTCCAGAAACTTATTTCAACAAAATAAATTTGTTCGCCTACGAAAATTTACAAATTTGGTCACCAGAACACTTTGCCGCCAGGAATTTTTATCCACACTCGCTGCTATTATTCCAGTGTGAGCTTTTATTTGTGCTGGTCACAACATCACCCATTATATCGTTAAGCCGAATCGGTTTCTCTGTTATGACCTTTACAATCACAACTACGTGTCAACATCTTTTGTTACAGGAAGAAGACTTTGCAAGCAGTGCTTCTGCGCAATTTTGACGTATAAATAAGTATGCTCTTCAAAAGACAGGAGCACGGCATTTTGAAGGAACGTCAAACAGGCGCAATTTGATCGTATCTCAATGAAAGCGTTGCTCTCGAAGGACAGCGACACGTGATATATTGGCCAGCGCGTAGCCTTCCGCCGAAATATAGTTTACTGGCCACAAGTTTACCCTTGAGCACATTGTTGCCTAGTATATATCACTCCAGCTAACAGAAACAGTCTTACAGCAGAGTTGTCAAAATGGAGGTTTGCCGTGAGTAGTACATATGAAAAATTTTCGTCATCCTAACCCGGCACGACCTCAGTGAGCGTCCAAGCATTCTGTATAGATGGTGAACAAGAGAACCTGAAACGTGTCCAGGAGTTCTGCTGTGACCCAGCGTTGAAGGACTTAGTGCAAACTGCGCTAATGTTTCACGTTTCATTTACAATGACACACAGTGCCATAAAGTGAGTAGTAGTCTATTGTATCTGAAAACGGAACGTATCGATTGAACAAATAGGAGTGATTTATTTCTCAAAATGAAGTGAGGTTAGCTTAATTATTTTCTTTAAAAGACCTAATGAAGCGTTTGTCATAAGCCTTTGGCTATATAAGAACTGATACTCTGGCAGCCTATCTGGCAGCCTACCTTGGCAGCCTACCTTGTAAACAAAGCGGGCAACTTTTATGCAATCAATAGAGCTCCGTTTGGTAATATAGAAGAACAAAATCTGCGTGGCATGTTTTGTTATGGCGTAAAAGTGAATATCATATCTACGAAGTTGAAACTAAATTAGTTTTATGTGCCATCTTCGGCAAAGTAGCTTTTCGATGGTGTTGTCTGCTTTTCTACAACAATGTTTTGACATTTTTTAAACTTTTCTTGCAGCACAGTGGACTGCAAGAACTTGCCAGTCAAGCGGGCATGTATGCTTGCCGTTTTTCCTCTGCCCTTTGAAGCAAATGGTGTTTGTGTATGGCTGTAAAGGCATCACTGTTTGCTGCGACCTCAGTAAGACGCAGCCATATTTCATAGTAGTACCTTGCGAGGAAAGTACTTTTGTTTAACACAATCTTATCAGTTCTATCGGTTAAATTTCAGAGTTGAGAGGTGCGAAATATCGACGTGTTTTACACCTTGCGAACAAAGGGCATAGATCACGTTTGTACACTAAGCACAGCGAAAGCCGCTGACGTCGCTGATGAATGCCGCTATGCCGATGAAAACAGCTACGGCGCTGATGAATGACGGAATTTCTGTTTAAAAGGGGTACTTCTAATTTTGATAATACAGGGGCGAAAATGGCAGCTGAATTCTTCAGTTATATTTGCCAACACTAAATTTGTCGAATCGTGTATACGGTACAATAAAATTATAAAACAATGCTCATTTATGTTAATGGCAGATTTGTAATACATTTACACATTAGTGTGCAACAAGACTATAGAAAGAGCGTGCATGAAACAAAAGAGGCACGATTCCGTAATAACAGTTCATTACACCTGACGCCATTAGGAAGCATTTACACACACCCAGACTAAAACGAGAAGTTGCGTTGCTTTTACAACTGTGACCAATAATTGGCTGCGAAATCTGCGAAGCCAGAAGAACACGTAATATCGGTTTCAAATGAAACCCGAACTGCAGCAAGCATTCGCAGTGATATAAAGCGCGTCCTCCAGTCATCACCATGGCCAGGCGCGCGCATCCGGTTCGGCAGCCCTGCGCATATATGCGCTCCTTCTCATGGTGATAACTAGACGACGCGCACCATACCGTTGCGAATGCTTGCCATTGTACGGGTTTCATTTGACGCGGAGAGCACAGTTACTGTCGTGAGCGCTCCGAAACGGATGATGTAGGCCACAACATTTCCGAGTAAACATTTACACGTGCATGGGCGAGCTCCTACTATATCAACCCGAGCGAGCGTAAAAAAATCAATAAATGCCAATGCCTACAATCGCTTTCACCTGGGCACTGCGCCTCGTCTGGAAAGACGCATCAATAGTGATCGGCTAATATACGCTTTTAGATATAGGGACATGTGCGTTTCTGGCAGCGGAGTGAGCATGAACATACTGATATCAATTTTTTCAAGACAGCATGCAGCTATACTCCGGTATCAGAGTTAGCTTGGAATCTGCCGCAGTAGAAACCAATACGGACCACTGCACAGTGCTGGCCCGTTATGTATCTGTATTATATGACACAACAGTTACGAATTACTCTTTCGTGTATATATATGTGTGTGTGACTCTACGTATTATCCGTGTGGGTATGATCATTGTATATGCCATAGTGATCGCCCGACACCTGAAGTAGCAAGCCAGTCGAAGCACAATGCTAACACCTCCAGTGTTATGATTAAAATGCAATCAATCAATCAATCTATCTATCTATCTATCTATCTATCTATCTATCTATCTATCTATCTATCTATCTATCTATCTATCTATCTATCTATCTATCTATCTATCTATCTATCTATCTATCTATCTATCTATCTATCTATCACATACACTCACCGACCATAGAAATATTTTGCCTAATATGAATATTTTCTGAATTCAAAGCATTTATTGATTTCAACAGTTCTGTCGATACGTTTGCCAAGACTTTCCTAGTTTGTGCCCCTGGTTTTCCTGAAGATAGGGCGCTCAGCACGCTCCACAAGTGCTTAAGGAAACCATATAGTCTCATACTTCCATATTTATATTGTGACGCATGTTGTGACTATTAGAGCAGGGACTTGAAGATTGTCTTGGGGCAACCACTTTAACGGGCGCAACTTGCGTCCTAATACCGCGGCGGTAAATTCTATGGGAGCAGCTGCCGCTTCGGCGGGTCACAGGAAAGAACACTCGAGGCTCGGTGCCGCGCGCTGTTTATGCCTGTTAGTGTTCAGGCTGACACCCTTATAAACACGTCAAGTCGAGAGCATCATTCAAGCATGATCATACTAGGCGCCTAGTTTTACGCATGTAAACACGAGCGGGAGGCACAAATGATAAGAGCGCACGCCCGTCAAAGCTATCACATGGGAATATATCCGGTATCTATTAACTGATCGGTCCGTGGTACTCGAGCTGTTGCCACTCACTGCGATGAAGGCGTCAGTATCTCGCAATCATTGATGAATTTCCTTATTTTGCTCTTAATTAAGAGACCACTCATACAAAGGAGCCATGCCATCTCAAATGCGCAGCTGGAAGCCGTACATCTTATGCAGGTGCATCTTATGGAGCATGTACTGGACTTCCTTGCTTCATAAAACTGGCTAACATCTTCGCTCATGCTGCCATGTATCGCAGAAAGCAAAAATAGAGCAATGAAAGTGGTTACAAGAACAGGCGATGAGGGTGCTAAATATAAACTATAGTACTCATTTGTTGTGTAATTGTTGGTACATCATGTGAAAAACGAGCTGTTGCACAACGAACACGCAGTGTGAAAAAAAGTACCGCAGAGATGGCCACTATCCTGCACCTCCTTGGTTGCTTTGTTCAGCCTGTGCAAGAATTCTTATTTGTTCTGTTGTTTATCAACTACAATTTCTTCAGCAGACCTAAATGGTAGTAAAACAGGAATGCCGGGAGAGCAAAAAGAAAGCACAAAGTAAAAATGAGTGCAGTCGACAGTAATAGCGTCAAAAGCAAGTTCCACCGGTACTCAGACGGCGCTGTGAAATATAAAGTGGAACCAAAGTAGAAGTTAAGCGGATAGAGTGACGCTGTTTCGCTAGCTGCTGTCGCTACCACAATCTGTCTGTTTTTACACCACGCCAAACATACGGCACAAATAACGACACGGATTGGCCTAAATACATTGCAAATCAACTGGCACAAGATACAAGATACTGAGACAATTATTTGAGATACATATTCAAAGTGCTACAAAACTAAGTGTATGCGACACGAAACTTACCATTTCTACAATAAGATACCTGGATACATTAGTTAGTTCTATTGTTGGGCCTGTTGCTATTCAGCAGTTTGCTTAAAGACTTGCGCTCCCACATTATTAGTTTATTCGTGCAATAAAGACAAGAACGGGAACACACAGACGACGACAACGAATTTGTCCAGTTGTGTTTGTCGTTTTATCTGCATCATTGTGCTTAGCGCAAGAATATATTATGAGCAGCCAAGAATTAACCTAATTTATCGCTCTCTTGAACTCTCTCACAGGTATACGTCTCCTCGGTTTCGACATTGCTCGACTAAGTTGTGGAACTCTTCTAGAAGTTCCAAAAGAATGCCATATTGTCATTGCGCAAGAGACTCTGGGGACGAGAGGATTTTGTGCAATTAACGCAGGCAAAGTGTGCAATAGGCAGCTTCTCGCTGTCTCTTTAACAAAAAGTGCAATGCGCTCTAACAAATTCTGATTGCAACTTCCGTTAAGCTTTCCTAGGCGCGCGCCTGAAGCTTTGTACATGCATAATCAATATTCTGTAGGTTGCAGGCGCTCTATAAATTAGGATTGCTCAGAAACTAATTATACAGTACAGAAGATACATTTCATTTCTAGGCATTAGTAAATGGCACAACGGCAGTTCATCGTATGTTGACAAGTGGTAGTGACGTTGAAGAAGGCGGCGGTCACGTTGGTCAAAATGAACCGCCTTATTTGACCCGCAGGTCGCGGGATCGAACCCCGGCCGCGGCGGCCGCATTTTCGATGGAGGCGAATATGTTTGAGGCTCGTGTACCTATAATTAGGTGCACGTTAAAGAACCACAGTTGGTCGAAATTTCCAGAGCCCTCCACAACGGCGTCTCGCATAATCATGTCGTTGTTTTGGGGCGTTAAACCACAACAATTATTATATAATAAATATATATAGAAGCCATTTTTTGAGAGCGAAGATTCGCCAAGTAACCAAAAGTACAAGCAATGCACTCTGTGCACTGAAACGAGCGCTCACAATCGTCAGCCATCGGTAATCTGATCGTCCGCTGCACGTGTTACACGAATCACACAATATTCCAGTGTTACTGCTAGGGCTCACGTTAACTCCAGGATAAAACCGACTAATCGCTCCGTGCGCGCAATCTTATCGGAACCGTCGAAAACAACCTCGATGTTTCACAAACATAGAGGCACAGTATGCGCCCAGGAGGAAGAAACTTTATTCAGAAAAAAAATTAAATTCAGGCAGTTATGGTCAGACCCTCAGTTTAGGGCTCCGCTGGCACATGAGCCTCGCTGGGCCTGGTCAAGCAAATCTAGTTGGCTCTGCTTTTACTCGTCCGCAAGCCATGTCTCCCACTGCTTGTGAAGCATGCGTGAAACATGTGCGGTTACTTAGTAATGTGTGGGCTGTCTATGTGTGTGGCTTCTCGGTGCACTCCCGGGTTGTGTGGCTGAGTGTTGGTGTGTCTGAACACCATGAACACGCTTCTCTAAATCTCGTGGGATATATTATACTTCGGTGGTACAGCGGTGGTAACAGCCTTCTTGCGGGTGAAGCCTGATCATTTAACAGTAGTGAAGTAAGCGCACGTAGCAATAAGGGCAGGTATTAGACACAACAAAAGTGCTTGGCATTATGCTACCGACCGCCTTCAGAGAAAATCCGCATTCAACGCCGTTATCGTCATGGCCATGGTATGTCGCATTTAGAGCGTATGTTCTGTGTGCTCATAGTCTAAAACAGTTTAGGTTCATTATAACAAATTTCAGCAATATGGCCTTGCAAAAAAATAGCCAGAACTCGATTTAGACAATGGTTAAATAGCAACGACAGATAATGAAAAGTGTCGCAGTAAATGTTTTCCTTGTGTGTGTGTGTGTGTGTGTGTGTGTTCGAATGGTAAAGTGCGCGGTGAAGAAGTACGCTGCACACTGATGTTGCTGCAGTTTTCATTCCTCAGACAAAAACAACCGTTATTATTTATTTATTTGTTTATTTATTTATGTATGTATTTATTTATTTATTTATTCATGTATTTAATTGTTAATTTATTTCACCTTCAACCTCTATAGAGCCACTGACTCACAAAAGGTAAACACGTAACAGCTGAAAATGTTCTACACATTTATGATGCCTAAAGACAATAAAACGCCAAACTACGAGGCTATAAAGCCTCCTGTACGTTTCCTCTCTATGCAAAAACACTCAAGACGAAATGTTGGACACACGAAATGTTTCAGATATGTTAAAATTCCCTTACCAACAGTCCTTCAATGATCGTTCTCACAATCAAGACCTGTCGCTAGCGTGACCGACACAGACGTTATTTTGTTGGAAGCGCTACATAAGTTTTAATGACTTCATACCCCATTAGTGTCGTATAGCACCACCGCATTGAGCAGCCTTGCGATCAACGGCTTGTAACCCATGTGCGCTCATTTTTTCTCGGCGTATGCGCGAATAATTTGAGCCAATACACCGCCTTGCGGAGAGCGTGTGAAACAGGCTAACAGGTTCATGTACCAGATGACATTCATTTTGGCATGTCTGGTACCGGTTCTGGCGGATGAATTCGCCGTTAGCAGAGAAAGAAATGCTTGCGAGGCAGTGTTTCTGTGTTTCATTATGCATGTCGGCGAGGCGGAAAGATCGGTTAGTGTCTTTTCTCAAGTTTTCGTTTCCCGGGCTGTGAAGTCGTGGCGGCTTCTATGAGCTCATCCAAAGTATTGGACACGCCCAGCCCAAGAGGTTTTGCCGTAGAGGTGTTCAGGAGAAGGCCGAATGCAGTTTTGATGCCTTTTATTATATTGGCTTCAATTTTATCTGTCTCAGCTCTACCCAGTTTAAGACAAGGGGCAACGTATAGTACATGGCTTATCAGAAAAGCTTGAACCAACCTCAAAAGATTGACTTCCTTCATCCTCGCATTCTTGTTAGAAATGCGCTTAAGAAGGCGCCACGTCTGGTTCGCACTAGCTTCTAGTATCCGGATAGTTTGAGTGTTTTTTCCATCTGCTTGTATGCGCAACCGTTGGATTGTAATAGTGTCTACGGTTGGAATAGCATGGCCATTCACTCCTAAATCACTATCACAACCCCTTCCAGGGGGATTGCTTCTTTCCCTTTGTTGTGATGATCGAAAGATAGCCTCTGAGATACTTTTCTATAATGTCTATAGCCCTCTGAAGTGTGCTTTCTATTTGTCTGTCGCTTCCCCTGTTAATCCACAGCATCAAAGGCTTTGAGAAGCAAAACCAGAAAGAAAATCATGGAGCGCTTGGGGTTCGAGCCCACGTAGTATTCCAGACAGACAGCTAGCTTACCTAAATCAACTAGGGAAAGACTCAATGTTAAACTGCTGCCGAAAAACATGCATCCGGTGTTTCACCAAGGCAGACGCAAAGCAAGAGCTGTAGCCCTGCAGGCCAAACTCGAAGGTCGATCCGACGTGCTTTACACGGACGCTGCTCAATACGAAAGAAGGGGAGCATAAACAGCGGTAGTGGTTCGCGAGAGTGGAGACCTACTCTCGTGCTGCACCTTTAAAAACACAATCGCAACTGAAGCAGAAGAACTTGCGATTGCTCTGGCAATAGCACAAAAAGGTACACGAGTGATTGTTAGCGACTCTAAGTCAGCCTTTGGGAACTATGATATGGGCAGGATCTCTGCGGCAGCCGCCAAAGTTCTGAGACAAGGACCAGCACCCGCAGAGCAAATTTCACTGATATGGTCCCCAGCCCATCAAGGTCTGAAGGGGAACGAAAATGCGCACGCGATCGCCCGAGGGCTGACTTTCCGGTTGATCGCCCCTGACTAGCCGCCTCCACTCGAGCAACCTCTCTCCACGGGAGACGAACTAAGAACATTTCATGAAATCGCCTCACATTATAAATCCCACCGTAAGATCTATGCAGAGGCAGCTAAACAGATGAACCAAAAATAGGAAATTCTGTGAGGAAAATTACAAACCAGGGTGTTTCCAAACCTTCACATGTATAGTAAATGGCGCCCGGAAGTGTTTAATTCGCAATGTGCGCACTGTAATACCACTGCAGGTCTAGTGCACATTGTCTGGACCTGCCCTTCCTACAACGATCCAAGCAGACACGTAGAATCCTGGGAGGCCTTGTTACGCAGCCAAGACGCCGACGAACAACGTAAAGTCATCGGTCTCGCCCTGACCGCCGCCGACTCCCAAGGGATACCGGCCGACGGCTAGGGGGATGAACGGGACAGAGGCCAAAGCCTCCTCCCCCGTCATTCTCGACGGGCGTAAATAATAGTTATCACTGTCTCTCTCTCTCTCTCTCTCTCTCGTTTTCCGGGCGTAGCTAACGAACCTCCATATCGCCAAAGTTACTCTGACGACGAGTGTTTGTTCTCGGTACTTCAGGAGCAAGTAATACGTGGCTGTGTTAAAATTTCATGCACTGTTCGAACGACATCAAGGAATCCTATGGATAACACAGTGGGAATGAATCGGAATCGGTTTATGGGTACGTCCCGAAGCAACTCGAACTATGAGAGGCGCCGTAGTGGAGGGCTCCGGAAAATACTTGACCGGCTGGGCTTCTGTCATCGCAAAGCACGCGGGCATCTAGCATTTCGCGTATATCGGAACGCGACTTCCGCAACTTGGATCGAACATGCGTCTTTCGGGTCAGCAGTCAAGCACTAACCAGTTTGCCACAGTGGCGGAAAAAAAACGCAATC
Organism: Rhipicephalus sanguineus; assembly: GCF_013339695.2. Taxonomy (NCBI): domain Eukaryota; kingdom Metazoa; phylum Arthropoda; class Arachnida; order Ixodida; family Ixodidae; genus Rhipicephalus; species Rhipicephalus sanguineus. Next base: position 26,430 of record NW_023616401.1, read on the forward strand.
TTCGTAGTGTAGATGTCAGCGTGCTTGCTGCGTCGCGTCAATGTCTTGTACGCGGACTGGGGACGGCCTCAAAACAAGAGCTGTTTGTTCCATTAGGACCAACAGTAGCTTTGTTCCTTGCTCTTTGGGTGGTGTGGGCCCGATTTTTTACACTTGTGACAAACGTACGTGGCACCACCTGGCCGATTTCTCATCGTAGCTATCAGAGAAATATAAAAGCCCAATTTACACATACACTTATAAGAATATGCTGCTATAGCAGCAGGTAAACAGGATAATTTGCGGGCACCACAATTCTGCTCAACATGCGCATCAGCTGACACACGCGCGCACAAACAAATGAATGAGGCTCCCCGCATTACTCTTCGCGTTAAGGTTATCCGCAGTTTCTTGACGTCATTTTTATCAGCCAGTAGTCATTGTTTCTCTCCGCCTCTTCTTGTAGCCGCGCCGAATATGTAGCGTGAAACTTTGTATTTTCGCTCAGTGTACCATCACCGCCTCATCCTTTGGATCTGTACATGTACACGGACACAAATAGGTAATTGGCAGACTAAGTCCCTACAAAACAGTGGCATGTCGCCATGATGATCTAGGCAATCAGCATTTGATAAGAGATGCCCACTGACAACTGCCGTCTGCGTTAGCCCGCCTACCTAAAAAAAATGCCGAATAGTTGGTTAGCATTGCTGATGACACAGCCCGTAAGAGCAAAGCAGCGCTCACCTAGCAGTGGATGAGAACGGCTAATGAGTGTTTTCACCTCATTAACAGGCCAGCAGTGCAGGAGCATCGGGCATCGGAGATCACAGGTTCAGTGAAAACACCTAGCAGCCGCACTGGGATTTCTTGTGCGTTAGAATTCCCGCCAGATGTTTGCACCAACAGTGCGACAACAATAATTTCATCTCGACGTCGTCCTTCGCGGCAGCCAAAATGAGGTATTCGGAAGCAAGGACACTCTCACCTTCGACAAAACAGCGCGTTTGGACATCTCAATCTACAAAACGTAGTATTTCCAATAGCAACAATCCTCACATAGACATTCTTGTAGCCGCCATCTTTTTCAGTGTTGCCTAACTTCACAGCGCCTCCTGGATTTCTTTTAGGTGAGAAATGCCGATCTAGTGAAACTTGCTGGCATTTTGCTAAGTGCTTCGAAGCGTAACGCGAACATAGAAAGAAGGCATTTAGCGTTCTCGAGTTTTGAAGGCATCAGGACAGTTTTTCACGCGTGCATGCGAGACTAGATGACGCAGCATTCTTTGTGTCACAGCGAATAACATTTTCTTTGAGGCCCTTTCTTTACCCTTCTTTAGCCTACATGTAACCTTCGCGTGATGAAGCAGCAACAATCGTAAGCGAAAACCAGGCGACCAAGTTGAAAGAAAACCAGAGAAAACGCTTATACTCCAATAAAGAAAACAGAGAGAACAATTAGAATTACGTGATTTTAGTCCCGTCAGTGTTTCGACACGCGCTTGCGCAGAATGTAGCTTATAGTTGCACACGTTTGAAGAAAAAAGCCCTATGTGGCTTTGGCAGGCCTGTTATGTGTATTACTTTCTTATGAAATGTACAATAAAGATTATTATTATCATTATATTATGATAAATAATTATGACTTTTCTTCTAATGTGGTGTATTCTGTTGTAAAAGAATACGAAAGAATCACCACTTCTAAACTTGATATACTAAGTTGGTAATACCTGAATGTTTACGAAAGCCAGCTCCGGCATCAATAAAGAAATGCGCATTCAATTTTTTTTGTCATACAGCAATTTCCTTGTTAGAAAAATTGTTCTACAGAAGGTTTTAATTCAAATACATATGAATCAGGAGGCATACAAACCGACGGCAGCACATTTTAGTGGGATGATCCTACCGCAACAAGCCACCGTGGTGCCATTATCCCCTCCACAATTCCGTGTCAGTGGTGCGAGCTAGTACCAGCCGCATCAATTCGAAGTACCAAATGACAAACGCGATGCCGCAGCGATATGCCTGTAGAATATCTATTTACAATAATATGTTCATGCACAGCTAAACATTGAGTATTTCTTAGTGAATGCTCACGAAAATGTCTCTCTGTGCCATGGGCGTCTACGAGTGGTAGATATATTGACTAAAACGAGTTCTTAAACCTTGCCCATGTTTCGGCCCTCTCGTAGCTTCCTTATCATAAAGATTTATCGAACAATTAGCCAAGTATGAAATCGCATAGTTCTAAATCTGTGTTATATTTTAAATTCTCATACAATACAGGAACGACGGTTGCCTGCTCCTTGGATGAAGGAATTTGCCGGAGCAGCTGCATACATGAAAATTTGCGCGCCAGTTGTCCTGGAGGCCAGAAATGCTGCATCTACATGCCATTATGGAGATCGTAACGCAATCTTCAATGCTGAGTAAAAAAAATGTCATCGACTTTACCCATTTGCACACTCTTCTGCTGCGATTATGTGTTTATGTAGACAACTAGAGCAAGAAGGACTTATTTTAAACAGGAATGCATCATATCAATGTGACATATTATCGTGTCGGGAGTATAGAGAAGTTTTTTTCATAACATGCATGCTGATTATAACTTATCTTCAATTATTAGCCATCAGATGATATGAAATAACAAGTTTTTTGGTGGTCTTCAAGAGCTCACACCCGGAGGACCACCCAAGGGACTAAATAAACATGATATTTCATGCAATGTATATAAAATGGTAACGTTTTTTCTGTCATCTCTGTTCCTATACAGGCCAATGTTTTGGTAAGTGCTAGTGCACCAGCTAGTAGATCAACGCACATCTTTCACTCAGAATAACTCCAGGCAGTGCGAAATGCTGGTGAATAACGGAGCGTAATAGAATACTCGCTTCAATTCACGGCTGATATAATGAGGAAAAATATATCGCTGATCCCTCCATCATAAAAATCGGTATAACACGAAAGTGAAACGTGTCCTCCCAGAAGTAGTTTGTTGTTTATATTGCATTGGTATGTCAGAGTTTGTACAATGTCTACTGCTGTTTGGCAGATATAGCACCGCTTCATGTGGACGCATCGCACACACGTTGACGCCTAGTGGCACAACTCCGTACCGACGATAAACACTGGTACTCGATATGCAGTCCTTCAAAGCATGGTGAAATGCGAAGAGAAACGCTACGCGCGTCGTGTGTTCCCTCTAGCCTGGCCGTTACTTCTCACAGGGCGAGCGGCGAACGCGTCGCGACAGCCAGGCTTACTTAAGGTTAACAGCGCGAAAATAAGACACGGCGGACAGGAAAAAGACGAGACAAGCGCTGACTTCCAACTGAATTTTTATTGACACGAATGCTCTTATATACCCGGGTTAACAGAAAACAATCGGTAACAGAAGGTGAAAACATAAGCAAAGATATGAAATAACCATACATCAACTATCACTGAGCCTGCTACGTCAACTCGCGCATCCCAAAAAACAGAGCTCCCTGTCTGACAATGCAATTGATGGCTTGCTTACGCACGTGCCCCTTTCACGCGCCATCTGAGCTGCCTCAGAGATTATACGCTCATGCTCTTCTTTAATCTTATCCACGACTGTGGTCCTTTCAAACTGCGGAGTGCACCCACACGTGCTCACGTGAAGCGCCAGGAAGCCATCTTTGCCATTACGAACGTTATTGGCGTGTTCCCGTAAGCGCTCGTTCAGACATCTGCCCGTCTGGCCCACGTAGCACGCGCCGCAGGACAATGGGATCCTGTACACCACACGTTGCGCGCAGTCGACAAACTGCGTCCTGTGCTTGACCACGCACTGTTTACCGCGCCTCTTCACGGGGCAGGTCCTATTAGCCAACTGGGCCAATTTGTCTGGAGCACTGAAAACAACTTTCACGTTGAGGCGTTGTCCTATTTTCTTTAGGCGATGTGAAACCGTGTGCATATACGGAATGACCGCCAACTTTTCCCGCTTCTCCGCTGTGTTGCGCTCTTCGTTACGGTCACTGCCCTTACGTTTTCTCTTTCTGTGCATTGCCTCTGCCACAGAAATAAGCAACTGGCGCGGGTACCCTTCTCTTTCTAGGCGCTTTGACTGTGCCAGGAGACTGGTTTCCAAAACGTGATGGCAGGACCTCTCTAATGCGTTCTGAAAACATGACTGTACGATGGCTCTCTTTACTAGTTTGCTATGTGCCGACGAGAACGGCAAAATAGGCTTCTGCGAACTAGTAAAGAGAGCCATCGTACAGTCATGTTTTCAGAACGCATTAGAGAGGTCCTGCCATCACGTTTTGGAAACCAGTCTCCTGGCACAGTCAAAGCGCCTAGAAAGAGAAGGGTACCCGCGCCAGTTGCTTATTTCTGTGGCAGAGGCAATGCACAGAAAGAGAAAACGTAAGGGCAGTGACCGTAACGAAGAGCGCAACACAGCGGAGAAGCGGGAAAAGTTGGGGGTCATTCCGTATATGCACACGGTTTCACATCGCCTAAAGAAAATAGGACAACGCCTCAACGTGAAAGTTGTTTTCAGTGCTCCAGACAAATTGGCCCAGTTGGCTAATAGACCTGCCCCGTGAAGAGGCGCGGTAAACAGTGCGTGGTCAAGCACAGGACGCAGTTTGTCGACTGCGCGCAACGTGTGGTGTACAGGATCCCATTGTCCTGCGGCGCGTGCTACGTGGGCCAGACGGGCAGATGTCTGAACGAGCGCTTACGGGAACACGCCAATAACGTTCGTAATGGCAAAGATGGCTTCCTGGCGCTTCACGTGAGCACGTGTGGGTGCACTCCGCAGTTTGAAAGGACCACAGTCGTGGATAAGATTAAAGAAGAGCATGAGCGTATAATCTCTGAGGCAGCTCAGATGGCGCGTGAAAGGGGCACGTGCGTAAGCAAGCCATCAATTGCATTGTCAGACAGGGAGCTCTGTTTTTTGGGATGCGCGAGTTGACGTAGCAGGCTCAGTGATAGTTGATGTATGGTTATTTCATATCTTTGCTTATGTTTTCACCTTCTGTTACCGATTGTTTTCTGTTAACCCGGGTATATAAGAGCATTCGTGTCAATAAAAATTCAGTTGGAAGTCAGCGCTTGTCTCGTCTTTTTCCTGTCCGCCGTGTCTTATTTTCGCGCTGTTAACCTTAAGTATGCACAACCAACTAGCCCAGTCAGCCACTTTATTAAGACAGCCAGGCGAGCGTCTGAGAGCTAATTTTTGATATGAATGGAAGCTATGAGCGAGGCTTCGGCTAAAGCCGCCACCTCACGTTGTGTTAAAGCGTTGACGAAATTAAACTTGTATTGCAAACGCGCCGAATTGAACGGTCATAGCAACGGCGTGTTTTTGTTTGTTTATGTGTTTGTTTGTTTCTTTCTTTCTTTCGAGCCTGGTGGCACAGATGTCACCCCCCCCGTTTTAAAGGGGACGCTCATAGCATCCATCCATCCATCCATCCATCCATCCATCCATCCATCCATCCATCCATCTATTCATCCATCCATCTATTCATCCATCCATCTATTCATCCATCCAAGAGCACTGTAAGAGGAAAGTGCGAAAGATAAAGGCGTGTTCATGTACGCTCCGTAATGTAAGGAGAACAAGAGTTTGGCGGTAGCTCAGTGGGCTAAACACCGGCCAGACATCGTCATGGACCGAGAGGTCATGGGTTCGACTCCCGTCAACGATCTTTTTCCAAGTTTTTTTTTTCTTTGCCATCTGATGACATTTATTTTGCTGACGTACTTCCGTGACGGAAATACGTCATGAAAGTCTTGATGGACCCCGGCATAAAACACTTTCGTGTTAAGAAAGCAGAATATAAATTTTATGCCTTCTTACCAATGCCTTGATACAGAATTTTAACATTGTACACACCCTAATAAAATCGCCGACAATTACGGTCCTCGTTAACGTGAAATTAGAGCGCAGCAAGTTCGAAGTGTCGGTGGTTCTGAACCTCTGCTCCAGGGGCTCGTTTTTCACAGTAGCGAAGCAAAGGGGATGGTTTGGCAGGTTCAAACCACCCCGCCCCCCCCCCAAAAAAAAAAAAAAAGAAAGAAAAACCTTTTGCACGTGTATATCTATCTATACGTGCACACATAAGAACACGTGCTTGAACATGTACAAAGTGGTCTCGGACACCCACCATCCTTCCTCGCTGGCAGGATTTCTGGCAACGCTCATTCTTTAACAGTTTGGTCCGGTTACTTCCAAACGGAGAAAATGTCCAACGTTCGGCCAGCTGCGCTTTGCAAGGATTCATGGGATGAAAGTGGCAGTAGGCCGAACTGAGGAGTTGAAAAAGTTGGGCACACGCCACCTTGCCGGAAGCCATGGCAGCGTAAGCTGCGGTGCTAGAGTGCGCCGGAACTGTACCTACGCTCTGCCTTCCGCGAGCTGAGTTCTCTGTTCACTCTTGATGGTGAAGCGCCAAAGGAAACGGATACTTAAGAAGAACACAGGACACGGCGCTACTAGCAACTGAGTTTATTTTGAAAACAACGCCCTCATTTAGACAAAACGTACGTCATCACTAAAGCAAAAAAAAATTACCACGTGATCATAAAAAGAAACAGTCAGGCAAGAGATAAAAACCGCGCGTGCACTCCTACCAAGGCAACAAACGCACTTCGTTTTACCTTCTCTCTAAAAAAGCAACTTCACTTTTTTAGTGCTCCCGTCCGCTCTCTTTCATGCTCCCCTGTAACAGTCGTTCACTCGGGGAGGGGGTAAGCCGACGCGGGCACCAGCTCCCCCTCTGTGCCGAGGAGGATTTTAAATAAATCTTGAGTGTAAGGTCTCCCAACGTCTTACCGGCCAATGTTACGCGAGGGCATGCACCTACGTTATTTCGGAAGCCTGGTCTACTTGCGTGGGGCCCGCTTAGACTACAGCCCCACGCTTGCTGAATGCGGATATATCATAATCATATCATAGCACACTGCTCGCGGTGCAATCCAAATGTAAAAAAATAAGAGTGAATGCTTCCACCAATTTGGTGATAGTATAACAAAAGCCCTTTCAAGCACAGCATGTAAAGCCGATAAGAAGGACTGTACATTAGCAAAATTTAGACTTTACAAATATTTAACTCCAGGTATGCATTTCGGTGCTACCGGGGTGCGCCTTCTGTTGCCGATCCTGGCGCTTACGAACGCTGGAAAGGCGACAACCGCCATGATCACCTTGCCCTTAAACATCTTTCAATAGGAAAGGCCATAACGTGCAATAGAGCTCTATACTTACACATCACTTAGACAACCACCAGGGCAGGTACGGCGTAGGTTTTTTTTTTTTTTACCGTCGTTGTTCTGCACTAGATGTCTTTCATAATTACCTGGGCAAATCGTTCGCTATATTTCGACATAGGCCACGACATCAAAAGTGGACGCAATAAGCTCCTCTCTAAAGCGTTAGGCTTGATGACTGCCTTGATGACGGCCTACTTGTCCTGAGAGTATTGATCTATAACCGGTTTGGAATGAAGCATTTTGCATACACAAATAGCCCAATTACTGTGACAATCTAAGGCTTCGCTTCAATAGCGAAACTCGTTGGGCTCTGTGTATTTCAAACAGGTTCATCCTGGCACTGATATTGCGAATCGTTCTAGAAAAGAAAATAGAAAATAAAAAAGATCCGCAATTTGCAATAATAGCAGCAGCGCGTTAAGAAAGAGACAGCCGTTCTAAATTACCGAAATGTATGAACGCCTTTGAAAATAAGCTGTTCTGCTCATAATAAGCGCCCTAATTGCGGTAAAAATTTCGTAGTTTGTACCAGTTCGAACTGCTAGCTTGGCCAGCCTAACTAATGCCTCTGCCCAGGTGGTTTGCGACAAAGAGGTGTGATATCTTTTAAAAGAGAAGCATTTCTTAGCGAACGCGAGGCACTGTTAGCGTTTCTATATACGTATCTATATATTTAGCCGCATACGCCTTGGTGCTCTCGTGATCGCCTCCTTAGTTTAGTGCTGACCAAAATTGTTACGGGCGGTAAGAAGGTTGGATGAATATGCCTGCCTGGTCATGGCATGCACAACGTGAAAATCCTGTCGCGTATGTCGTCAAACCCCCTTCTCCGGACATGTGGGACATGTACCCGTATACCACAGGCCACGGTAGGCGGGTTATTGACAGTTTGTATCATCCCAGCAGTGGAGAGAGCAGACATAGGCAATTTAAGTGCGAGAGCGCAAAGAAAAACCGACATCGGCAGCGCTGACCCGACGACCACAAATAATAAAAATCAGGATCCAAGCAGTAATCGAACTAGAGCATTCTGGGTGGCAGCCAGGTATTCTACCATAGAACCACGCCACGTCTTGAATCTGCTGTGGAAAAATGTCCTGTGCAGGCGTAATGTCGGTGCAGCGTCAGTTGTAGTTGCAGTGCTAGCCATCTAATTTTATAATGGGTTTTAACCCTTTCGGCCCTGGCGGTGTCAATTGACACCATGACACGGCATTTCCCCTAGCACCTCGGAAATGAAACCAAAATTCGCCATTCTTGGGGGAATACTTCTTCAATGATGCCCACTGCGTTTGACACCAAAATGGTGAGCTGCTTGAGGAGCTGGGAGCCGTAGTGAAGAAGAAGCTTGACCGAAGTCATGGGTGACGCCGTGGCGGGTCAGCTGAGGCGGCTAAGCGCAATGTTCGGGTCGGCGTAGCGAAGCTGTTTCAATGCGTATCACATTGAAAAATGAGACATGGTTCACATTTTGTGTACTCTAGTGAATAGCGGGAAAAAAGATGCCATTTTTCTCATTTCGCAACCGCTGAGCCCTGATGACCTAATTTGATGTCATGTCTCTAAATCCATTAATAATTGCACGAATGGCTCAATTTTTCGTTTGTGGTCTTCTGAGGTCATAACTATTAAGAAAACAAACACAAAAAATGTCCCCGAACAAAATAAAAAATCCAGGGCTGAAAGGGTTAACACGAAAGTGTTTTATGCCGGGGTCCACCAAGACTTCAGTGACGCATTTCCGTCACGGAAATGACGTAGAAAAAATTTACACGATCAGATGTCAAAGAAACAAAGTTCTGTCAACGCGCATCGAACCCATGACCGCTCGGTCCACATCAACAGATACCGGGCACGCTAACCACTGCGCCACCGTCACAGACTCTAGAGGCTTTACAAACGCGCCTTTTATATCTACCACTCTCCCGGTCGGCGGGGTGGTGTTGCCCTCTGGGAGCGGTAAAGTACAGTAATTCGTGATTACTGCGGCCTCCGCGATTAGCACCTGCAACGCGTTACACGTCCCTCCCATTCAGCACGTTTTCAATAGAGGTTCAAGTTTGTCAATGCCTTGACACACCGCGAGGTGGCGACCTTATCCAAGCGTCGTAAAAGCGTCGGCCTCGGTCATAGCTCTGCGACGCGCGTCTGCCTCACTTGGCTGTAACACCGCGTTCCCCGCTCACGCGCTCGCCCACCGGGGCAGCACGACGCGCTTTGCGTTTTCCTCTAGTCCGGCCGTGGTCTTCAATCGCATTTTAACATGCCGCGGGATGGCGACCAAGTTCCGCGTCCGATATGCGGCGCTCTTCTGGCTATCACACCTAGTTCTCTGATTACGCTTTCACCGTTAACTACTACACCACAAGGGTTTGTTTAATCATTTAGCAGGGACGTTAGTTGTCGGGATGGAGGTGCACCACCAACCATAAAAGTGCGCACATCCACGTTAAACGGTGCTATAGCTGCCAGACATCAATATACATTGTGCAAACTCTCTTATATCAATGTACAGTAAGCATTCAGTTACTTCTGTAAGGGCACGCTTTACTTTCGTGTTATTCCGATTCCCATGACGGAGGGATCAACCATGTTTTTTAACAGCACGCAGACGGACGGGATGAAGAAAAGGATACACAGAAAAAGAAAATAAGTATCGTTTTCTTCGTCCCGTCCGTCTACGGGCATTCACGTTCATAGGGCGAGATGGCGGACAACTTTTTTTTCGGAAAGCGAGGACCTCAACATCGAACTTTTGAAGCGCAAATGTTTTAAACGTGAATGTCAAGTAACCGAACGTTGGCGGGCGATTGACAAGATTGCAGCCAAGTCCTCTAAAACGCGAAACGCAGAGCGAATTGCTCCTGGCAAGCTTCAGCGAAAAACTTGAGCAGGCGAGCTGCGGTGTGTGCACTTAGGCAATGTTCTGGCCAATGCAAGTGGTCCGCAAGAACGAGGAAGAGCCAAAGAATTGGAGAAAATGTACTTGATAGTTGAAGAAATCGCAAATAAGGTCTTGTAAACAGGGCCTTGAAAGCACGTACGTACGGTTTCTTGTTTTTATAGAACAAAAATAATGGAAACAATTCTTCTAGAATTATAATCTAGCGGTTATCTGAATTTTAGGGCGTCTTCTATCAGACAGGAAAGCACACCATCCGCCACGATGATCTAGTGGTTATGGGGCTCGACTGCTGACCCGAAGTCGAGGTGGCCGCATTTTCGATGGAGGCGAAAATGCTTCAGGCCCGTGTACTTAGATTTAGGTGCACGTTAGGAACCCCAGGTGGTCCAAATTTCCAGAGCCCTCCACTACGGCGTTCCCCATAATTATATCGTCGGTTTTGGGACGTTGAACGGCACCAATTATTGTTATACGAAATCACACTTGTCGCAAAGTGATGGTGCACTAAAGGGTTTAATATAGTAACGCCTGTGTGGCATATCCGCTATAACAATAGTGACAGAGAAATGAATGAAACAGAAATAGACAGCGTAACTATGTGTCGTATTGTTTTCAAGGTTTTGAATTTTGAAGAAACAGTTCGCGTAGACACACACATAGACAAAGTGACACGCACGCACACAAACATTCTGCTTTCTCTGAAAGCTGTCCATACAACAGGACAATGCTTGTTCTTTCAGGGTCCCTGTGTATGGCGTATAGAGGGATTGGGTAATGAATTCTCATAGTATGTGTATATAGCGAGTATGGGATGGTGTGCTATAACGCTCGATAGCGAGAAATAAAATGCGCATAGCAGCTTTAGTGAGTGCGTTTCCCTTTCGTGACAATAGTCCATATACAGTGAGCAAAGCGTACCGGCAACCATCGCATCTATATTGCCATGACGTTTATTACTGTGATGTTCGTTGTAAGCTTTGCCTGCGGTATTCTGTGTGAGTACGCACCAACTCTGTCAAGTGCCCACATTACAAGTTTAAGTTATATTCATAGCTGTTTCTAATGAATTCCAAAATATTTGAATTCTCCGTCGCGCTATAGTTAGCAAGTGTTTTCTACCGTATTTTACGACAACCAGAAGGAAAACGTTATAAAAATGCTTGTACACCTCTCGTCTGCAGCATATTCTCTGCCGTCACCTTAATTTAATCGGGCCCTTGCCGGGGCGATTATTTAGCTAATTAGGTACGTTCTCTTTTGCAAGACATGACATACTTGTTTCGGTCCATACGTCGTGTTTAAAAGCTGTGGAACGGTCTCACAATCATCTGCTGCAGTTGCTTTCTTGGTGTTCTCCTTTATTCAGCGCTTTTCTTTTTCTCTGATTTGATGGAAGTCTCTCCAAATTAGAACCGCACCACTTCTAGTTTTTTTCGACAGGATTGCAGCATTCGGAATTGTATCCGAAAAGGAGGAGTTAACAATAAGTCGAATAGTTATGGTACGAAGCATTGCGGTGGCTTGACACTACGCAACGGCTTCCTGGTATGTCCTCAGGGGTACCTAGTTTTGTCTACACTGCACATACAGACATGTTATTACTGTAGGGTGCAGAGAAGTCGGGATGATGAGGGCCGAGGTGGTGTTTAAACGAAATACTTCAAAGGTGTTCAGGTGGGCACGAAATTACCAAATTAGACATATGTGCTTTAAAGCCCACTATAGCAAAATGGTGTTGCTATGGAGAGACACCAAGGACTAGTCACTTTCCTTTGTCTATTTTTACAGAAAAATAAGGACGGGACAAAAAGAGAGAGGTTACAAGACAAATGGCAATGAGTTGCAAAATCAGCGCTCCGCGTCTAACTAGTCTGATTTTGTCCCGTCTTTATTTGCGCTGTAAAATTGAACGTATACCGACTAGCCAACATCTCGGCGCTGCTACGTTTCTTCGTCAAATTGCTATTTAAGCTCTATGTGGGCAAGTCAGCGCGCGCCCTTACGACTGCGATTGCAGAGAGAGAAAGAATTGGACATTTTATGAGCCCAAGGTCAGAAATTACCACTCGGTTATATGACTCAGCATGGGTGAATGCTTAGGCCAAAACTAATGAACGTTGTCAGTTTAGCACCGGAGCTGATAAAGCTTTTCTTCACGCCGGGTAGTGCGAACAGAAACTATCATCATCACGAACCGGAAAGCGCTCGCTTCGTCCTCCTCTTCATCTTGTTCTTCGCTCCCACAACACATGCGCCAATTTGGCCGGCGTAGAATGCAATACAGCAGATGAGCGAGTCTGTTAGGCGACTAAAAATCAGGTGACATCACGTAGCTACTAGTCACGCGACTAAAATCACATAACATCACGTAAAAACTGGTCACGTGAATAGAATAAACTTTACCTCATGAACTTTACATCATGATCTCACGTAACTATAACCACGTAACATCTAGCCAATTCATAAAATCACGCAACATCACGTAAGAGGTAGTGACGCGACTAAAAATGCCCTAACTTCAGGTAAATACTGGTAACGCGACTAAGAATCACGTAACATCAACTCAGGTGACTAAAATCACTTAATATCGCGTAACAACTACTCACGTGACTACAGATCACGTAACATCATGTAACAACTTGTCACGAAACTAAAGATCACGTAACATCATGCGAGATTTAATAAAGTGACTAAAATTATTGTAACGTAACCTAACTAGACACAATCCTAAAGATAACTTCACGTAGCTACTCACGTGACTAAAATCACATCACCTAACACCTAGCCACGTTACATACTCCCGCGAAAACAACGTAACAGCTAGTCACGTGGCAGGTTCCCACCAAAACCACGTAACATGTTTGTAGTGAGGGGAACCGAACGAAACAGAAGAAATGCCAAGCCTATTCATACTTAATATTACTAGAAAAAAAAACAGCATCTCTAGCAAAAGATTGGCATTGCTAGCAAAAACTTCTTGGAAGCTAGGTGGAACACTGGCTCCGCTGTTTGGTTCAAGCCTTGAGACACTAGTGCAAGCTAGGCAGATCTTTCTTCAAAAGTCAACAACCAACTAGCCCAACAATACGTTTTGAGAAAACACATTCACGACTTCCTTTTCTTGTTTGAAATTCTATGTCGATTAAGCAATTGATTCTCGTGACGCTACAAATGAGATGCGCAACAAGTTTTATTGACTACTGCTTATTTTTACTACGGATAAGTAGCATACGTTTTAGTTCGAGATTAGAGAGTTAGGATGCAGGTTTATTGATCGGACAATTTGCGTATGAGGTTGACAGCGCAAACGTACAAAACCTCTGATTAAGCTCCTGCGCGTAATGACATGCCGAATATGATAGGGTGGCGGTAGATGTGGACGGTGCGCAGAGCTGGTGAAGCAGCCATTAAATTAATGAGTATAACTGAAGTGC
>NW_023616402.1:0-60001 GCF_013339695.2 Rhipicephalus sanguineus
AACAGACACCACGGCCGCTACATAAAAAAAATCACAGCATATCCACGGAGTGAATGATGATGAGTGGGCGAAGCTGCGGAGGTTCATCGGTAAACCGTGAATCTTCCGTGAATTCTGCCCAGTACATCATCACCGACGTGAGATCGGGCGCGTTTATACTAAAGGTTCGATGAGAGTTATGACGACTTGCAGCTCACTTTAATTTTACATGTACGCTGTGAATTTTCATTGTTTAATCACGCACAGGAGAAATCGCACACACGCACTACCTTGGAGGTCAAAATCTAGTGCCTATATATGCGGGGGGGGGTTAGTGAACGGTTGTGCAGCGCGAGCGGTCGGTTTTTTCAATCAAGACGCTGCCGCGACGCTGCCTGCGTCGGCAACGCTGCGCCGCGAGGCAAGATAGGGGGGGGGGGAACCGTAGGAGAGGACAAACATCTGGCGTCTTTCGTTAAGCAGCTGGCGTCTTTTCGTTTTGCTTTAGAAACATCTGGCGTCTTTTCGTTCTGCTTTTAGAAAACATCTGGCGTCTTTCGTTGGTTTATTTCATCAATCAACGGCGTTTTGAACAAAATTTTTATTGTTTAATCACGCACAGGAGAAATCTCACCAGGCACTAGCTTGGAGGTAAACAATGGCTGCTAATGGGAATGAGAGACAGAAGAAGTCGGCTTTTAGCTAACACTTACACTTCTACTTCTACTAACGTTTCCTACTGGAACATGCCAATGGCTGCTAATGGGGAATGAGAGACAGAAGAAATCGGCTTTTAGTTAACGAGCACGCTGCGAATTTTTTATTGTTCAACAACGCACAGGAGAAATCTCCCACCGGCACCACCTTGGAGGTCAAGATCTGGTACTAGCGTTAAGACTGGTTACGCACTACGACGGGGACGAACGGGTGCCGCTTTAAGGAGCTTCGCCCCTAAAATTACACCATCTCCCGCTAAAGCGGACCATGAGTAGATGCGAAGCCGGAGCACTTGCACGATCGCGTTCCGTTGGCGTTCGTTGGGCATGCTGCCGAGTTCGCGTCGTGGAACGCGAGGAGCGACGCTACGCGCGTCGTATCTGCCATCTAGCCTGGCCGTTAATTCTCACAGGGCGAGCGGGGAACGCGGTCGACAGGCGGGCGAGAGGGGGCAGCGTAGGAGAGGAGAGAGAAGGGGAGGGGACGCGCATGCGCTCGAGCTCATCGCGGCATTGCGCAGGAGAGAATTTCGGCATGTCTAGCCCGCGTTTCAGAGGAAGAGTGGAAAGGGGGAGGGGAGAGTGAAAGTGGAGAGGGGAAGGGGAGAGGGTAGATGACAGGGGGAATGGTGAGGGGGAGTGGAGAGGAGGTGTGTGGAGAGGGTATGCGCATGCGCAGTAAGGGTGGTCACGCCGCACACCACCACCGGATTGAGCTCCGCCTTAAGATACTTCGCATCTAAAACAGAAGGTGCGGCCTGTTGCGTGCCGCCGATGCGGCGTCTCGCGCCTCGTTCACCTGACGCCCGCTCTGGCGCCACTGCTCGTCCGCGGGGAAGCGCTTCCACACACGCATTGGTACGCGCAACAGGGACTCTAATCAGGCCATAAATAGCGCGTTTTGTAGTTGCACATCAGAGGTTCGATACTGAAGTCGTTATTAGAAGTGCCTATTACCAGGGTTGCCAATGGTGGCTGCTTTGAGAGGCCCTTGGCGACCAAACAAACCATCAGATTGCCTATATATAAGCACGTATAATGACGGGATTTTGTCCTTAGGCGTCCACAGCAGGCACGTAGGCAAGGGGGGGGGGGGCCTGGGGGGCCCGGCCCCCCCCCCCCAAAATTCGTCCGGCCTTCTATATTCCCGGGCAACTTTTGTTTTATTTTTGCCATGGAAATACTTTCTTTCGAACAATTAGGCCTTGGGCCCCCCCCCGAAAAAAAAATCTGGCTACGTGCCTGGTCCACAGTACGCTTGAGCAACGCATGAACCCCACACGATAGCGCAATACGATAGACGCATGCAAAGCCCTAGTGGCAGAGACATTCTTACAAAGCTCGGAATAACATACGCATCACAGTGTGGCATTGAAGCGTACATTCCCCACGACACAAGGAAGCAGCTTATTATCCCACCGTTACCCCATAACATGCATTGAACGCCACAAGGAAAGGGCAGCGGACGCTCTGGTGTTCGTCGAAGCAGCAGAGGAACACAACTAATCAGAATATGCCTATCGTGGCAGTGAACTCGGAGGGTGATCCTAGGGTGAGCGGAAGACTAAGGGAGCCGAGGTGGCTGTGAAATCGACCATTGCTCTCTGAATGGCTTCTACACTGGTGGCCACTTTTGTACCAAGCGATTCTAAAGCCGCAACTGTATGTTACGCAAAAGGATGCATCCCGCCGGAAACACTACGAATCCTGGCTAACGTTCGCGGTCAGCGGTTTGTCCATATCATCTGGGTGCCTGCGCGCTCCCCCCTCCCCGGCAACGAGGCGGCGGACACCGTGGCTCGAGCACTCGCAAGCCGAGCCACCGGGGCGCCGCGGCTGGGGCTGAGCGGAGACCGAATGCTTAGCTACAGGGCGATATCTAACCACTACAGACTGGGGAGGAGGGCCCGCTTTCTTACCGCGCACCACTCAATGAGCAGCAGGCACCTCCTCCAAACCAATATCTATACAACCACGGTGACGTCACTATCATCCAGAACGGACAAATGTAAATTTTATCAAGAAAGGGCGAACCTAGGTCTTATTATTTGTGGCCTGCCCACAGGCCCCATGTAAAGGTAGGGCCAAAAAATTCTGGATGGGAAGCAGTGGGAGACGACCGTGCTGCTTACACAGCCCCTGGCGACCAGCTTCGTCCAGCGGGCCGAGGATGGCGCCAGAGCCCAAGGGTTCCGTCTGGTTGAGTTGCCCCCCGCCGCCAAAGTGAAAGTTATTTCTCCTCTCTCTCACTCATTGGATCAAAATAAGGGTGAAGTATGTTGTGGATGTCGCAATAGTCGAGCTTAGCCTAGCGTGCTCGATCTGCAGTTGTTACACTCAGCCGACCATCCGTTCTGCACGGCGTTTTCAACACACTCGCGAGTTCCTCTATGCACTCGCCTGAGACGACTGGAAGGCGAAAGCCATCTTCTCGGTCGATGTATTGACCCTGCCCCGCCGTCCTACGCAAGCTCTCTGCACCTCACGTCGCTTTGCAATGCCCCATTCATCGGCCCGCCTTTGACGAAGCTACGACGCCATGTGGTGACGTCATAATGTGATTTCTTACGTCACTTTTATCTCGCGATGAGGTCATAATGACGTCACGAAATCTGGCGATATTTGACGTCGTACGTTGACGTCATCACGTGATGATGATTTTTTTGTGTCACTCGTGTTGACGCCGTCGACGCAGGACGCCGGTCAATTTTCGCGTTTGATGAGGCATCTAAAGCTCTCGCCTTAGTCTCGGAGGTACATAACTTCCATCATCGCCATCACACTCCACTGCTGGGCTACGTCATTGTACTTAATGCAATAAATAATAGCTCCTTCCGTTAATGCCTTCGCGCTTTGTAAATAAACAAATAAATTTTCATCCTATTACGGCTCCTTCCGAAAACAGTGCGTCTTTTAAGCCCGTGTGTACAACACCTAATCTTTCCTAAACGTCTCTTCTTATTTTCTGTCTACCTCACAAAGAGAGCAAGTTCTCACCACATAAACCTGGGAGAGTCGTTCCGCCTCGAAGGCCACACAGAATTGATGGAATTTTGTGGAGTGAGCGCTCCTTTTAACTGCGGAGCAGGAGGAACCGCGCTGTCGTCGTCTCAACTTTCGCGTTGGCGTCACGCAGATTCCCACGTTTGATGCACATTAGCCGAGCAGGCTGCACGTTTGAAACGCTAGCGCCTGCTTGCCCGTGAACGCCAGCGTCGCCGAAGGACTAATTCGTCTGTCCGAGCCAGCGAAGCGACATCGTCGAGAGGTAGAGCACCGCGCTCGAAGCAGCAAACAGTAGAAAGGAGACCACATATATATATATATATATATATATATATATATATATATATATATATATATATATATATATATATATATATATATATATATATATATATATATATATATACAGGAAACAAGTATACGCAAAACAGATGAGATATTAACACGAAATCAACAGAAAACGATAGAAAATATCACACAACCACACGAAAAGGACAGAAAAGAAACACAAGGGAAACACATGAGAATCAGTGCTGCGCAGTTCGTACGGCTTTCGCTTTGGGTGGAATTGGCTTAGATTTTTTTGCGTTGCACTTGTGTTCCCTCTTCCCGATCAGGCCCTCTGCTGACTTTCGTGAACCCCGTGCGCCTATCGAGCTTCTTTCCGCGCTTATTTCCTTCTTCGTGTGTTGATATTTTTCCCCCAAGTTTTAATAGCCCGAAGCGATTTCATTGCTTCGCGTGTAATAAATTAAATGTGGGCATGTCCAACGCATGAGCTTGAATATCTGCGAAACCAAGCCGTTAATTAAGCCTAAGCGAGCTACCGGCAATCGGTACATATTCTGCAGCGCTGATGCAGCCATTACTTTATGTTCACTACTAAGGTCACGGTTGCCAATGCCCATGCAGAATAGGCCGAAACGCAAGCACCAGATGAGGTACAACGCAAGACGCAGCGAAATCCCGTCTTTGATAAAGTCGTGAGCATTCTAACGTATTTTGCGCTCACCGACGACCGCTTTCTCCTTTCTGGGCGGGTATTGACGAAGCTACAGCATACATCGTCCAAGCCGAGGTGTTTCTGGGGCGGAGCAACGCTTCTCGTCGATGTGACGCGAGGAATTGCAGGTGCTTCTTCCGTGTTTTGATTTCACGGCGCCGAGGCCGCTCACGCGGCCCCGCCTGGACGGCAGCTGTCGTTGCCCGTGCGCCACCTACGGGGCTTTTTGGTCAATTGAGCGGAACAGCCGCTATTCGGGGATCGTAGGGGCATCTCGTCAGTCGTATCGACCAAAGTACGCCGCGTATGCGGCGGCCTGCGAGGCGATCAGACAGCGGAGCCCCTCCCCCCCCCCCCCCTCTTTTTTTTTTTTTTACGTGCGCTGGTACGTTCCGCAAATGAGGGGAAAATTTTTCCTGAATGTTTTTGCTAATACAATGTTTCTTTACAAGTGCTCACCGGCTGCACGAGTCACGTTATTACGTGAAATTCTACACGTAAAAGTTAGAGCTACGCGCCGGTGTCGCGCCGTTGAAAAGGTTCCCGTTTGGTTCGCATCAGAGTAGCGTCACACGCGCATATAGTTGGCCAACAAAGCCGCCTGTTTTGTGCTTATGCGCTCGCCGAACGACGGACGAGAGGCGAGAGCTAACGCAGTGGACGGCGCAGCTTCGTTGAGTACGCGCAGCTCAGTCACTTCAGGTGACCTTAACAGAAAATAACGTTATATGTCACATCGAGTGAAAGGCACTTTAGAGATCGAGAAATTGAGGTAAATGTAGGACACGATCTGAGCCACTAGTGGGCTATTTGGTCATACATGCTCATGCAAACATCTAGGCGCGAAGCAGACGATCACGAAGAAGAATCGAAAGTAGGGCCCGCTGGTGGCCGTACATGTTCGTGACGTTTTTTTCGAATATGTTCGAGCACAAAGAACACTGCGCCCGTCAGTGTTCTTTGTCCTCGTCTCTTTTGCGTCCGGATGTCTACATTACCCGTGGGACATTGCAATGAAATCGAGAGACAATTAAGCCGCATGGGGGACACGTTTTTAACTGTAGTGTCATGAGTTTGACCTAAAGTGGACGAAAAAATGCCTTTTCCATCGGTGGGAGCCGAACCCACTACCTCCTAATTTGGCTTTCAATGCTCTAAGTTAGGTAGCTAATTATCCTGTGTGTCTAGTATTTTCATTGGTAGAGAGAACGTAGCCTCAATTGGAACAAAGACCAACTATATAGTACAGTGAAGGACTGGCGAACCGCAGCTGTGTGTCGTCACCAATTACTGTTGGCATTACGATGAGTGCTTGAATGTATTTTGGATGGGTCGGGTACAAAGGCGAAGTTGCGAGAATCGTGAGGAAAAAAAAATAAAAAGCTCGAACGAAAACAAGACAGTGAAATATAATTACGGAAGGGCAAAATAATAGCTGGTTAATATATATATATATATGCTGCTTAGGGGCTCTCGCGTAAGCTAATGTTTTCGAACCCCCCTTGCTTCTTCTTCTTCTATAATGGGCAACGCGCTAAGTATTGGTCGTGGATGTGGACAGCAAGTACAGCCGCTGCATTGATCGTGGACATAGGAGAACGAGACGGCACGAACAATCGACTGAAAAAGAAAGTATGCACAAAACTCATCTGCGCATGCTCGGTTCGCCACGTGCGTGCCCGATGGACAGGTGGCGCTCTCCTGTGTCCGGGATTGCATGCCCACCATCTTTCGTGATGAATACTGACCAGAGGAGCGCAGCTTTCCAAGTCGTTGTAGCCTCAATTTCCAGGATGGCGCTGTGACGCCATGTGCTGGTCCGATGTCGAAAAGAGGAATGACGCCCAGTTGGAGGCCTTGCTCTACCGACGGCGCACACACTGAATGGCTGTGATGTGCGCGCGGGTCGATTGAACGCCGGCACAACACTCCGTGGGAACGCGAACTAAGCCTAATGGGAGCCACGGTTGTCGAGCGATGCTTGCAAACCCGCCATTAACAGTGACAACGTGGAGATGAAAGAAAATTCAAGTTCTCTAAGTGGGTACTTCGATGAATCTACTATGTGGATGTCTCAAAGGCTGTTCATTCAGCAGTAATGGCGCGTAACGCACCCGTGTAATCATAATCCGGCACACTCACACGCACGCACTTTGTCCCTTTTCCTGGACGGCGGTGTTGTTGACATCCCATTTCTTAGCATTGGACTGTTGAACGTAGCAGTTGATTTCAAGTCATGCTAAACGGTTTTTTGTTAATTGCGCAACATTTTCCTTTCGATGGGAAAGTGCAAATGGGACATGCCAGAGGCAGAAATGGGATGCAGCTTTATTGACTGCTGCTTCACAAAGCTCCTCGTAATGTACAGCACTTTTGTCAGCGTCTATTTTCTTTTTCCCCTACTGGACGTGTGGGCGAGGAAAGTGACGGCAGCATTTGTACCTCTAAGTCTTTTACTTCTTTCAGCATACTGCTGGTCCTCGGGCCGTTGCAGGAAAAGTATGGGCACATAGCACTCGTACGGCGTTATCTAAAGTACACAATTCAACTTCTATTTACAAATATAGCGCAGCAATTCATATTGTACGTCAATGCAATTAGTTCGCACTTTTCTACACAATTCAACGGCGATCCCAGTGCTACAGCAACTCGTTCAGTGCATCCGTTTTCAGACAACACAGCATGAACAGCGAAAAATAAGAATCAGTGCTGTGAACCACACTACCAAAAAAAAAAAAGAAACATGGCTGATCCCTCCGTCATAGGAATCGGTATAACAGGGAAGTGAAACGTGTCTTCACACAAGTAGTGCTTATTGTGTTGTGATATATGAGAGCTTGTACAATGTATATTCGTGTTTGGTAGCTATAGCACCGTTTGACGTGGATGCACCCATGTTGACGCCTAGTGGCATGTCTCTATCGCGACGACTAACGCCCATGATCGTGATTAAACCGTTGTGGTAGCTGAAGTCGTGAACATATATTTGGACACAGCGAATCGTGAATCCCGCGTAAAGATGACATCAAGAAGCTCATAATCAACACTGGTACCCGATATGCACTACTTCAAAACGTCGTCAATTAAGGTAGGTCACCACCTTCGAGAAAATATTTTACAGTTGTAGTCCGAACGTTGTAATTATGGTTTTGGCTTGTAGGGCTTAGGTAAGTTTAAACTATAAAATTATGAAGTTGTTAAAAATGTAGAAAATAAAATTTATAAAAATAAAATTGTGCCATAAAATGCATGTTGCGCCAACAGTCATTACTCGAAAATGGTTCGTGCGATTCAAACGCAGCTTGGCAGGTGCATAGTGAGGACAATAACCTGTGCATCTAACCTCCACGATTACCACATCTCTAATCTAAGGTGCGTAATCATAAAAAGACTGATAAAGTTGATATTTCGAAGGTTTGTTTTGCACAACATTGGCCATAGTGCAAAAGGTTACGCCTCGTTTTCAATTGTTCTGCTTGAATGCACAGTTCCACCTATTAATAAATAGCACGCAAAATTTTACGTGAAAATATTTCTTAGAAAGAAATTTATCACTGTTCGTGTAGCTATAGGATGCAAAAAATCATGTTTTGAGAAAAATGCCTTTAAATATTTGAACCGAATGTCTATGTAATAAAGGAACATTCAATATGTCTGAAATTAACCAGGTTTATAGCTTGGCACCTCTTTTGAAGCGGCACAATCTCCTTTTGAGCCAGCTGAAGCACGTTTCTTTTTTTTTTCTAGCTCGTTTTGCGTCTCCAGTCGACCATCACCCACGAGCAGCACACCGGGTCCACGCTTGGTATATCGATTCCCTAACTTGCATTGACGCTTCCTTTTCGTCCTATACTTCGCCATATTTCATGGAGTACTATAACTTTCTGCTTGAGAGGCCGGAACTAAGACGAAGAGCTCGAAATGGCCTACGAAAAAGCACAGACAGCTGAGCCAAAAGACGCACAACTTACACAACAGTGTGCCGCAACCGTGTTGTGGAAATTTTAAAACAAATCGAAAACATCAATACTCACAAGTTTTAAAACATACTTAGACAACTTAGCATTATGTATTATATATACGGAGAGACATTTATGACGTAATGGCAGGTGTTGTCGAATCATAAACATTCAGTTTCGGTTTTGGATGCGTCTAGGAGGGGTTAGAAAAATGGTTATACCTTTCGAACGGCTCAAGATAACTGCGTAATTCTTTTTCGTAAATATTCTTGAATAGAGGGGGAGCTTGAAAATGTTAAATCGAAAAAAAAAGTAAATTTTTTCAAAAAGTGCGTTTTTGAAGGTGGTGACCTACATTAAGGAGAGGAACGGCACGGTGTGCGCTTTCTAGTAATGGGTAACCGACGCCTGTGCTCATGCATACACTACCACACTGCGCTTCAGCAACACGGGAGGCAGAGGTTCTTAGCTTGAGCCGCAAACGCGTGCGTCCCGCTGGCCTCTGTCTCGCTCCACCAAGGCACGAGGTTCACCCGTCGAAATCGCGTCTTTTCTGCAACGCGTATTGCAGCAGTTTTGTGTAGTTGATGCTCTCGCAGTCGAAGCAGTCGGCGGCGGAGAAATCCCGTTGGTGCATGTGGAAGCTGCACCGATGAGCCGGCGCACGCTAACACGAAGCGAAAGGCAAAGAACGTAACTGCGTCTAGGGTGCCTCGGCGACGCCAGCGCGGCCAGTGTCCCTCGCTGGTATCGAGACGCTTTAACCATGACCTCCGATATCGCACGCAATGTCGGAGTAAGCGCTAGTAAGTGTCGATCGTGAAGGATTACTTCTTTTCACCTCTCACAGACGGCGGCACCGCCCCGCTTCGCCCCGCCTACGTACACCACCAGCAGAGAGCACCGTGCGAGAGAGAATGTGTGAAAGATATAAGGCACGTTGGTGAAGTGTCCAGCATCTGCCAAGGTAGGTTAGTCGGTTGAGCGTCGGGCGCTTACCGTCGCGTCCGCAAGGTCGTGGGTTAGATTCCCAGCGGCGGATTATTTTCTTGGTTTTTTTCTTTCTCACCCGTTGGCGTCCATTTTATCAACGTCATATCCGTAACGGATGTACACAGGGGTCCACTGTTAAAGGGAACATCACAGCGTGTGGCGGCAGCTCGGCGCCACCGCCGACCGTCGGCTGCAACGAGATTCGCGCAGACGCAGTGAGCACCGTGCCCGGCGCTCTTTCGTCGCGTCAACGGTTCGCTTCGCGACGATTCGCAGCGCGAAAGCAGACGGCAACAGACGACAAAAGAGCACGACTCACAGCGCGCATTGCGCCTGCGCGAAACTCGTTGCAGCCGCTGGCCGGCGGTGGCGCCGAGCTGCCGCCACACGCTCTGATGTTCCCTTTAACAGTGGGCCCCTGTGTACTTGGTGGACGCCGGCATAAAACACTTTCGCGTTAAAATTCCTTGATCCCTTTCTCAGAATTTTCTAGTACGCTACATCGGAGCAGTAATAACGGCATTGAACGGGGTTTTCGGAGAAGGAAAGAAAGCGGCATGCGCATTGTTCGCGCACATTGGTGGCCTTTGATGCGCGAGAGCAGCGCACAACGTTCGAGAAACACTCCTCCGGAAACACACGACGCTTCGCAGACGGCCTCCCTGATTTCTTACACGTAGCGGTCGGCGCCGTCTCCGCTTATCTGCGATTGCTCTGCCGCCACCGCTCGGCAAACAAGGAGCTCGAAACGACGGCGATAAAAGGTACACATGGAAGAACCGACGCCGCTCGCTCAACGAACCTCCTCTCCTCTGGTAGCATTCTTCTGCCTTTTGCTGGTTAGTGCATCCGTTCGGCTGCTCGTTTAGATTTCACGACGGTACCTTTATTGGGTCGAACAGCCACGGCTGCTCTGCAGGCGCTGGAATCCACTGTTTCCAGTTCTTCAGTGATCAGCGTGGCTGACCACGGTTATCTCCTGGCCGATTTCCCGTTCGAATGCCAAAGCGTATGTCGGTGACCACTCCTGTTTGCGTGCAATGCTCGCCTTCTTTTTTCTGCTCCCCACTAGTGTAGGGCTGCACCACCACCTGGTGGTGAGCCGGCGCTCTTACATAATAATGCGCCTCGTAGAATGGACTGATCGGAATTGCCATCGAAGCGGTGTGTAGTAACTTCACACCAGCGCCGTTTGGCCTTTCCCCCTCGTAGAGCATAGCAAGCTCAGCAGTGTCATTGTGAACGAAATCGTCAGCAATGTGCAGCCCTTCGTGTTGTCCCCGAGTCGAGCGACTTCGTCACAGCCGTGGTAGTTTACGTCTGGGCTTTTAAGGCGTATCGCCACATACCTTCTTTTGCTCAGATCGGACACTACGCCTGCTCGGGCACTGCAGAAGAGCACCTCGATGAATGACCACTCGGTGTACGCCGTCTTCATGGCTTTCACCGACACAAGAGGTCGTCGCTGGAAACGGCGGCTTGCTGATATTCACCTCGATTGCTTCGATTTCCGTAGTGGCTCTGGATACCGCAAGCATTGCGATACTTTCGTGCTCACTGTCGCTCAGAGTGGCATTCACAAACGCCTTTTCGTGATATTTAGTGGCCGAGAGCCCCGCATGTCACGACTGAGCTTACGTTCAAGCCAGAGTTTGCGCATAAAAGAACACTGGACTGCGCTGGATAAATCCTCGGTAGATATGTAGCTTCGTATGCCGACGACATTAACTGCGAGTTCGCATCGTGACGCCTGCACATTTTTTGTTATCGCTCTTGCGCCTCGTGTCGTACTTCCCACGAAACACGAAACCTCTATAAAACGTTTTAAGAATGTTTATAGAGGTTTTAAACGTTTTATAGACGTTTTATAGAAGTTTTGTGTTTCATGGGTTGTATCACTTTCCTCTGCTCGTGTGTGCCGGTGGTTATTACGCGACAGGCCATGCTTTCCCTTTTCATGGGCAGCTCGAGAACCGAGTATCCGTCGTTTGTGCGACTGAATGACGCTTCCTGTGGCCGCATAGTATAGGACAGGAACTGAGCTGCGCAAGGCACCCTTGTTTATCGATGTGTCTGCCCGTGCATGCTGGGAAGCCAACGACGTTTCGCCCGTGTTTATACCTCGCATTCCATTTCACTTGCTCGCCTTTCAATCTTTCGAAAAATGGCGCCCTTTTGCCCGTAAATGTTCGTCCGTCGAATGAGGAGAATGTTTGCATTATGATCGTAACGGCAGCTGACAGTGACGATTCGATTAATTCGTTTCATCTTGTTCTACGTACTGAAGTTTACTGTATTTTTTTTTGCTACAAATGATAATAAATCGTCAGCTTTCAACCTTATCAGTCTATACTTATCTAAAAAAAATAAAAAAAAGCTAACTGTACACGTTTCATGTCAAAAGGACGTTTATTATTACCCCTCGCAGTTTGCCGTTATTATGACATAAAATATTTGTCATTTACAGCCGTTTCATTATGGAACGCTTTGGCGCCCAATCTAATGTCGTGATATGACCTGTGTACTTCAGAAAAAAAAAAAAGATTTCTAAAATTCCTCTTTCCAATTCGTTCTATCATGCCCTTATTAAGCTGTTTCACACTTAATGTATTATTACCTTTGTTGATTTAGTTATTGCTGTTTTTTGTAGTTTTGTTTTTGCTGCAGTTGTTGTTCACCACTGCATAAATAATGTTTCTGCCATTTCCGTATGCATTTTTCATCGCACGTGCCCATAAAATCGTCGGACCCTAGTCTGTAAAATGACTCCTTACACATCTGCCTTCTTGCAGCCTTGACAAGCGCGCTTGTCGAAACGTCGGCTCCCAGTGTTCCAGCTGCCCCTGAACTTCTAGCTTATTTGGATTTCCTCACACATTATGTAACGCTTCGCCAATAATAAACTTGAAAGTGCTGCTAGGGGAGAACTTCGCCGAGACATTCATTTTTCTTGACGCGCTGTCATCAATCTTAAATGCGGCGTCCAAGTGCATCTCAACGGCCCGACCGTTCTCTTTGACGACACCCCTGAAAACGAGCGCCTGTATACGAACGAGCGGTGCGGCGACCCCTATGTATGAGAAGATTACGGGTGAACGTTAGAGGGCCTGACGAATAAAAACCCGTCCAGAGAGTTCCTTGTGGACAGCTTTGATTCCATTCTCTCCTATCTCGTCGTTCGAGTCGTGGCCGAAGAGCGAAAGTGAGATGATAAGCGACTATCTGCACTGTTTGCTCAACCGCTTATCAGCACTTGAACGACGACAAGGGGCTTCACATAAAGTGTGACGGCGGCAGTGCTCCTTTGCACGTTCGATGAGCTCACTTCAGTGGCGTAACAACGCTTGCGGTTCATTACGAATCAAGCCGTTTCGTGCCATGCAGGTCATCTGCGAATGCTTCCCTCGACAAGACGCCGAAGGGAAAAGCGTAAATTACTGGTGTTAGTAAATTGCAGTTTTCCAATGTCCAAATCACCGCTGTTAGCGCGAGCAGACGCTTTGTAAGTGAGAAAACGCGAAAAAGGAAAATTCAGGTGGCGTCACCGCCTCGAGGTTGTCGCTACAGCTCACCGTGACGTCATAGATTTTTACGGCCTCTTCTAGGGCCTATAAGTAACCGTTTCTCGAAAAAAAAAAATGTTTGCGTTGTGTTCTAACGGACACAAAGACTTCAAATAACAAGTTTCACAAAATTTCATTGTAGCAGTGTGGCCAAACTACGCAAGAAAGAGTTTGAAGTTCGCAGTGTTTTATGCGTTACCTAAAGAAAAGTAGCTAAATACTTTACTCGTTACGCTAATGAAAAAGGAACGCCTTACTGCCCAGCGTTACCAATAAAAAAAGTTAACGCGTCACCGTTACCGCTACCAAAAAAAGTAACGGACGTTACTTACGTCGTTACTCCATAGTCAGAAATCTTAAACAGTGCGTCTTCGCCTCAGGAACCTACAGTAACTACTTTATAAAACTCATATTTATATATCACATTAATGTTGTCGCCCAAACAAAAATTTAGCCCCAAATTCTGATTAAACGAGTATAATACGCCCAAATGTGCCCCTATCTTCGTAGTACTGCAGTGGCCTAGAGTTGCCTGTATATAGTTACGTGTGATGGCTTCTAACTCTGTTGCTCACGGGGAAGCTGTTTTATTTCTGAATGGGGTCCTTGGGCACAAAGTAATCGATTTCATCATCAACGCTCTCCGGAATGAAAACATCACTGAACAAATTTGTAGTAATTATGACGGCGTGCTTCAGCTATCAAAACAAATGCGCAAATTTTGTAGCAATAAGGAATGCTTAAATGGCATAAATCTGGAGAAACGCATTTGCGCACATAAATAAACAAGCTTTTTTTTCTTCAGTTCGACCTGTGCAATTGCCGCAAATATTGCGATTGCGTACGTGTGAGTGTTCAAGGTCAGCCTCGCTTGCTCAGGAGTTCAATAACCAGAAACGCAGGCGCAGTTGCAAGAAGCAAAACTAATTTTGAACACGATGTTTATAAACAGTGCTAGAGTAGTACAGGATCAGTTGGCAAATGTAACTAAAAACCGCTGAGTATAAGCAACAGCTGCCTTTGAAAGCTTTAATCGCACAGCTTGACTCGCTTATTAGCGAATACGTCCACACCTACGCTAAATAGGAGTTCGGCGGGCGCACTGTATGGTACTCCTGTGTTCAATTTCAGGAAGAGCTGGTGAACGCGCAGAGAGTTTTCCTTGAGCCCGCTCATGGCGATGCCATGTGGCGCCAAAGGTAGACAGCCTCTCATCTTCAGGTGGCGATTATGTTCAGAAGGCCTTTGCGCAGAAGTCGTCCTCCGTTTTGCTGGAGCTCACACCAATTCGTGATGTCCGCAAGCCGAGCAGATCTCGACAGCTCGCTTTTGACGGTTACAAGGACCGCATTACACTTCGCTTCATCGACAATCAACGACAACTTGAACCTCGAAAGCAAGGTAGCCGAAACTATAGGAAGTTAATTTAAGAAATTTCGGCAGTTTGCTCCCCATTGCGATTTCCTCCGCGCAAAAAAAAGGACCCCATGCGGTGTCGCTTTGTCAATGCTTGGCGCGCCGACAGCAGTCCCCCGCAGCGGCAGAATTACGTCGGGGCGAGCTCTGAGAAAGGCGCTCCTACAAGACGAATGAATTTTGTGTAAGACTGCGAGTATAATTGGAATTGAAAGTAACGAGTAACGTGACACCTCACGTTATCGAAAATGGTAACGAAAGTACGTTACTCGTTACAGTTCCGAAATAGTAACGAGTACGTTACATAGTTACTGAAAAAGTAACGCGTTACCGGTAACGCCGTTACCGCCAACAGTGGAAGTTCGTGACGTCACATTTACGTTAACGGTGGTATGTTGTGCCAGTTGGTGCAACATACTGTAAGTTGTATGAGTGGACGAACAGGAGGAACAGAAGGAAATAAGTTGACAGGATAGACGCTCAGTACAACTCAAGTTTATTGGGAAATCTTTCTCACGAGAGCATGGAATCGCGCATGTCCTTATCACAAGAATAACATACATGACCAACAAGAAGGTTACTTATGCTGCCGCTTTAACTATTTAGAAAGCGCATTTCTTTATCCGTCAACGCTACCGAGTGAAAACTGTTGCTCGTGGTTGGGTGGGCTCTGATCTGTCCAGCTTCCCTGGCCACTCTGTGTTTAGACTTGCAAAGTGTATATCTGTGCTAGTAAACTGCGGAATGCACCCGCATTCCTTGCAGTGCAAAGATAGGTGCGTGCCACCGGCAAACACCTTCAATGACGATGCGCGTTCTCCGAGTCTGTTAATTAGACGTCAGCCCGTCTGGCCGATGCACACTTTTCCGCAGTTCAAAGGAATTCTGTACACCGCCTCGTCGGTACACGGGATAAACTGCTTGGCATGTTGTTTTGTGCATGCTTTCTTCTTGGCCTTCCTTTCCCCATGACTATCAAACATGGATCGCAGCTTAGCCGATTTGCAAGGGGCTGTCAGCACGGCGTCCACCCCATGCTTGCGACCAATCTTCAGATTGTGCGACACGGTATGCACATACGGCACGACCACAATCTTTTTTGTTTGCCTTTTTTTTCCTGCTTAGCCTCTTTAACAACGTGCCAACCACTGCAACTAAGGGGCTGTCGGGGTAAGCCGAGCTGAGCAGGCGACTTACTCGCTTACGGAAGCTGTGCTCCATCTAACGAGCACGAGATTTCCCCAACGATGAACTGAGGCAGGATATAGCAATCGCTTTTTTTTACGAGCTTACTGTGAGATGAGGCGTATGTTAACAGACGCGTCTTGGGGTTACCATATGCCTCATCTCACAAGGGCCACCCACGATCCCAAGGCGAGCGTCGTAACAACTCGGCTATCCAGGCACGCTAGCAGAGCATGGCGTAGCCCCTATAGTATAGTACAGCGAGTGGGCGGGGGTGAGGGTGAGGGAAAGGCGGGGGAGAGAGAGAGACCGAAGCATACGCATAGAAAGAAAGAGAGGGAGAGAAGCGAGAAATAGACAGAGAAAGAAAGAAATAGAAACGAACAGATACAAGAAATACGTATAAAAAACAGAGAGAAGCAGAGGAAGAACGAAACAGAAATAAAGAGACACAAAAAAATCACAGCATATCCACGGAGTGAATGATGATGAGTGGGCGAAGCTGCGGAGGTTCATCGGTAAACCGTGAATCTTCCGTGAATTCTGCCCAGTACATCATCACCGACGTGAGATCGGGCGCGTTTGTACTAAAGGTTCGATGAGAGTTACGACGACTTGCAGCTCACTTTAATTTTGCATGTACGCTGTGAATTTTCATTGTTTAGAAAACCATTGCTTTAGAAAACATCTGGCGTCTTTCGTTAAGCAGCTGGCGTCTTTTCGTTTTGCTTCAGAAACATCTGACGTTCTTTCGTTTTGCTTTTAGAAAACATCTGGCGTCTTTCGTTGGTTTATTTCATCAATCAACGGCGTTTTGAACAAAATTTTTATCGTTTAATCACGCACAGGAGAAATCTCACCAGGCACTACCTTGGAGGTAAACAATGGCTGCTAATGGGAATGAGAGACAGAAGAAGCCGGCTTTTAGCTAACACTTACACTTCTACTTCTACTAACGTTTCCTACTGGAACATGCCAATGGCTGCTAATGGGGAATGAGAGACAGAAGAATTCGGCTTTTAGTTAACGCGCACGCTGCGAATTTTTTATTGTTCAACAACGCACAGGAGAAATCTCCCACCGGCACCACCTTGGAGGTCAAGATCTGGTACTAGCGTTACGACTGGTTACGCACTACTACGACTACGAGGGACGAACGGGTGCCGCCTTAAGGAGCTTCGCCCCTAAAAAGGCCGCACTTTCTCCAGGCTCAATTGGCACCGCTAGGGCGAAGCTGCCTTAATTTTTTTTGTTCTCCAAAGGACCCCTTAAAGGGCCCCTCACCAGGTTTGACAGTTTTGAGCTGACGGGCGCAATGCATACACTGGGCGTTCACGATCACGTCTGCCAAAATTTGCAACGCTACGCGCCGCGGAAATGGGTCAAATTTCAAGGTGAACGCTGCTTGCCCTTCCTCTCGCGGGCGCGCGCCCAGAGAATGAGGGGATGACGTACATGAGAAAATGGCCCTACGTAGACGGTAGTGCTGTGACGTCGCTCCTCTACGTAGACGACTGTGCTCTGACGTCGCCAACAGTAGCACGTGACAGTGCGATAATTATTTGACACTACACGTGTAGTTTGTGTAATTTGTTGCTTGAGTAGATTAATAAAACTTGAGAGAAATAATGAGACACACAGAGGGAATGTGTGCGTCCTTTTCATTTTTTTTTCGTGAATTGCAGGGAGATGCGAGGCTAATGTGCCTTCGTTTCCAATGCGTTCGTGTCCCCGCGGTTAGCGCATAGAGCAGACGCCAGTCCTGGAAACGAAAGTAACGTTCTGGCGCGTTCGAGCAATCATTATGCTCATTTATTCTACCGCGTCCACGTAAACGTTAATGCGGTACTGGCTCAGGATACCGCCACTCTCGTGCCTAAAGTGAGCTAGAAGAGGGTAGTGGGCTTGCTGGGGTCCCCTGCTTGACGCCGGGTATGTCACATGTGTGGTGGCGCCACCAGCGACTTAAATGTAGGGCACTGCCTGCCGGAGGCGTTTGTGCGCAACTGATGTCACGCTTTTTTGTGCGCTGTTATCATATGCACTGGACGGAAATGTACGCGAATTTCGGCAGTGTAAACGGTGATGCTGATGTCGCTGAGACAATAAAAAATAAAGAAAGAAAACTAGCGCGAGCTAGGTGCGTTGGCCTACATGCGCGCGTAAGGCATGGTAACCACCTAGAACACTGTAGCATGGTGTATGTACCTCTGGTGTTAGCTATTTATCTGATGTTAGATGAAACACACCGAAGACCGTCAGTACTCGTGCGAGTAAAGCTGCAGAAAACATTCTTTTCTGAAACTCTGTCGCCGTAACTCGCGCGAACGCGCATGCCGAACTCGATGCATGCAAGGGATGCTGCGCAAATTTGAGATGCATATAAATTGCTCATACGAGTGATAAGCAGCGATGGCGAACTTTTCAAAACTTACGCGTTTTGCGGCTATCAATTGTAAACTGGATTCTTTGCATTTCTCGGGCACTACTTTCGTCAAGCACGCCTTTTACGAGCGTGTGAAATTACTGTCGATGACACACACTCGGGAGTTTACCACGAGCTCTTAATTTTATACATTCCACAGCATTTAAAAACTTGGAGCTGCTCATTCTTTCTGCAGATCTCCAGTACCTTGGCTCTGTAATTTGGCTATTTATGCACTGAATACTCCTATGCAATGATTGTAAAAATCCACAGATAAGAAAAACAGGAAGCCACTCTCCTCAAGTACTGGGCACAAGTACATGAACATTTATTCATCATATATTGGGCACAGTTGCTTGAACAGTATCACCAACGGTACGAGAACGTACCTTCTTCTCACCTTGAACGCTTCCCGATCGCTTTCTCTTTCGGGTCGGTCTTTCTCGTGGTGTCTTCTTTGTCAAATACGACGCCAAGTTAGGCAGGATTGTACGCACAGCGTCCTCTCGTAGGCAAGGTTTCCCACGTGGTGTGCGTACTTCGTTCCCTTCGATTATATATGTACGTAGTACCGTAGCACATACTTCGGCTCAAAATGAAGTTGACACACGGCAGATTTGTCGTCCAGTGCTTTGTCCGCTCGATCCAAATTCCTTTCCCAGGGCTTCCTCATTGCTTCCTCAGGGCTGTATCCTTCGGAACGCCTAACAAAGACGGCTTCGTGCTGCCCTTCCCGTGGACGTAACCTGTCCGACAGCCTGGCGCAAAACAGTGGTTTTGCCGCCGCGGAAGCATTTTAACCTCGTGAGACGGTCACTGCTTGTCAGGCCACATCGCTGTTTGCAGAAGAACCTACCAGATTGAGGATGCAAAGCGCGAAGAGTTCTCAAAAAAACAAAACTCGCACACACCGACCGCCACTCCAAACAGCCAGCAACTGACCCAGCGAAAACGCTCACTACATTTGATGCGACGGTGGCGCCGCGCCGTGGAGACGCGCCGAAGCACGTTTTTGTGACATTGGCGGCGTCACCGCAATGCATAGCGCCGGCCGGCGAGTGAGCCCACTACCCTATTCTAGCTCACTTTAGCCATATTGCCCCAACGCAATGATGATGATAGTTTTCGCAGCGCCATCTCTTGGTCGGATACTTTAGTTCACAACGCCACCGCTACCTCCCTTATTTCCGTTGCACTGTCAAAGGCAACGTTTATAGATACTTTTTCAGTTCTGTAACTCTCCCGATCCGCAGCATCTTGAAAGCTGGGTGCGAGCTATTTCTCACGCCGATAAACCGCGGAGAAAAACATGCAAGACCATATACCATAGCGACCAAGTTTAGCCACTTGTACCTTGCTTAGTGCATTTGAAAGCATCTGTGCAAAAAAAAAAAAAAAAGCGTCGTGAAGTCCTCGTCCAGAAACATGCGATGAAAGAGAAAGTGTGCCAACAGCTTATGTCCATGCCATTCCGTGACCTCTCAGGTGCTTCTGACGACCGTGGGTACTGTGCACCATTACCAGAAGCCAGGGGCGTAGCCAGAAATTTTTTTCGGGGGGGGGGGGGGGGGTTCAACCATACTTTATGTATATATTTCGTGCGTGCGTTTGTATGTGTGCGTGTATATATACGCAAGCAAAACTGAAAATTTTCGGGGGGGGTTTGAACCCCCCAACTCCCCCCCCCCCTTGGCTACGCCCCTGCCAGAAGCAACGGCATTTTGTTACCTGGCAGGCTACGTGGCTTTCAAATTGAAGAAAACAACGCGTTGCGAGGTCTGCAAATACGATGCCCTTGGTAGGCGGGATTCCCTGCCGCTTGAGTCCATGCTGGTCACTGTGCGCGAATGTGTCAGTGGTAGCCTTTCAGAGAAACTGCTTGCACGTAAGCACGTACGTTAGAGCGTGCTATCAAGCATGCTAGCAAGCACACATTTTTTGGTGACCTGTTTTGGGGTGTGCTGAATGCTCTTATAACGAGAGGCACAAACACTGTTGGCTTCACTTTTATTTACTCCCATGCACTTCTTTGCGCAAGCCAAATGCTTGGAAAACAGCCGTGCCATTAGGGCACAGAGAGAGCGCAAGAAAGCAAGCTTTAACAATTAGCTGGCAGCAAACCTGCCAACAGAAGCCTAGCCGGGAAGGGGGTGGGGTCAAACTTCCTCGTCCGATATTTTTCGATTTTGCATGCGTATATATCCACACACTCATACAAACACACGCACGAACAC
The DNA here is from genome assembly GCF_013339695.2 of Rhipicephalus sanguineus. NCBI lineage: Eukaryota > Metazoa > Arthropoda > Arachnida > Ixodida > Ixodidae > Rhipicephalus > Rhipicephalus sanguineus. The sequence goes on from NW_023616402.1 coordinate 20,480, forward strand.
ACAAAAAAATGTGATTGACCCCCCCCCCCCCCCAGGTCCGTAGCCTGGAATTTTTTTTTCGGGGGTGGGGGGTACTTGCTGAAAACCTTGACTATTTGAGAACAACACCTATTTTCATTATTTATTTTTGGTAAAAACACATACTTCAAAATTTTTGAGGCGGGGGGGGGCCTAGGCCCCCCCCCTGGCTACGGGCCTGCCCCCCCCCTCCCCGAATATAATGCCTGGTTATGCTACTGCCTGCCAACAATGCTGTGCAGTATCTACGCGTGTAAAAAATTTCCACGTTCATTTTGCATACCAAGGATCTCGGTTTGCTTTCACAATGTAATATTTTTTGCGATCCACAATGTTCGAATTAATTGACAAAAATGCATGTTGCTTGTCGTTTTGAAACAATACAAATGCGCATAATCATTTCATACAATGCAAGGCTTTTGAAAACGTCACATAACGCGAAGTTGCAAAATTATTACGCACAGAACATGGTGTGATCTTGGCTAGACCACATTTTTTCGTGTTAATGAACGCACTAGAATTACTGAAGTGATATGTGTCCGTCAGTTCTCGCGAAATCCGGGACACGCTTGCCAACCGCGAAAAATTCTCGGCGAATAATTCGAGTATATTGATAGAGCAATGTTTGATTCGTACTACAAAATGTTGTAAATTTCCCCGTGTTTGAGAGATGTTATGTAACCCTTAGTTTTCTACGTTTGAAATTCGTATTTTTGGAGCATGCTCAATAGCCAAACTAGTGTAGTCTTAACGAAACGGACATGGAAAGGCGCAGAGCGAAGCGAGCACGTTGTCATTGCCCAAAACTGACGCCTGCGAAGCGTGTCTGTACAGGTCTTTTCAAGTTTGTGCGCAATATAACGCGCACAAATTGAAGTAAATGTCCAATTAATGTTAAGTAAGGAGAGTAAAGACCATGTACAGTGTTCGCGCAATTCTCATTCGGCCGTGTGCAATAGCTCATGCGAAGAAGCCCTTCGTGCTAGCAGACGACCCTCGCTCTCCTAGCGCAAAGCGCGACTGCAGCGCTGTGGTGGCGGGTGCGGCGACAGGCCGCCTCCTCCCTACGCGCGCCGCGAGGAGATACGGAACTGAAGAAGTATCTATAAACGTTGGTCAAAGGTACAGTTTCCCTTCTCTAAGTGGATGTATATGTGTTCTGTGGCTATTACCCGCTGGGGAATTGTGAGTGAGGATTATGGACAATTACATCATCTGTTCAACACACGGCAACACAAGCCGACATAACAGCTGCCGATAAGACTAGCCAATAGGCCTTATGAAAAATATGCTGCCATCTAGCGGCCGCCGTGCGCATTTCCGCCATGTTGAAGGCTAAGCGACCTCCGCATGTGCACACGTGGAGCGTACGTATCAACGTGCGGCGGCTCATAAGAACGACTATGCGGACATATTTTCGTGTGCCGTGTTGCTGAGATTGAGGAAATTGGGATGCTGAAAAAAGGCTTGCAGGAAACTAACCTCCATATGTTATTAGATTTCCTTGCGGCCGACGAGAAGCGGCAGATCGTTCCGTTGCTCCGGCTACTGCTTACGACTAACGCCGTGTTGACGTTCGCCGTTCTTAATAGATGGGGTATGTGACAGCATCGGCGCTGATCAGAAAACACTCTTTCATGTCATGCCGGAACGAGACAGTTATCTCCGCGTGTTTGCAGGCACAGACAAACCGGCTTCGTGTACGAGCTTCAAAGCTGCATCGCGCATGCTTGCGTTGCTATTTACAGCGTTACTTTGTTTATTACATTGCCATAACAGTTAAATGTTAGACAGGTAGCACGTGCTCGTCATCGATTCTCAGGGAACGAACCGGTTGTGCTGGAGCGTGTTCTTTGTAGTTTGTTTTCGATTCTGGAATTTTACAAGGTAGCGTTTGGTGGCATGCTTTGCGCCCGTATTGCTTCACTGTACGGGTATTTTTCAAGCATTTCATGCGCTATCGCTGCCGAATTCAGAGGGGTGGCCCGGATGTCCTGAACGCACCCCCCCCCCTTACTTCTTTTTAAAATTTATACCCAAGAAGATCACATATCAGGTTCTCCCGAAAGCTGGAAGCCCTTCGGAAAAATCCTGTATCTGTATCCTGTATCTACTCCTCTGTGCTATGAAATGTTAACAAGTGCTTCAAGTGTGTGGCACTGTTCGTACGAAACTGAAAAAAAAAATGCTGTTCCGGCAATGTGTTACATTTGACCGTGGGTGAGCCACCATCGGTTACGCGCTGGGGTGGTTTCGCAAGCGTTTAGTCGGCTACGCAAACTGCCTTGCTGCAACGGGTTGAAACTGAGGCGCTAGTAGGCCCCGAAAGCGAGCATGTGAACGCGACTATTCTTGGCGTATCGTGTTATTTACGAGCACGTGTCGGAACGATATTCAATAAAACACCAGCTAATCTGCACCTACTTCTTGGAGCAGCTAACACTTTTCATGTTCACTTTTCACGTGCGTGAGATGCGGATTTTTTTTACATATTAATCGCGTGGTAATTTTATACATAACATACGTCGGTGACTACCGCAGCGAAATAGTTTTTATGTCAAAAATAAAACAGGACAACGTTTTATTTAAAGTTAGATGCACAATCCACCAGGTCAACGTAGGCTGTCCCTTATGAAATGCGCTTTGGAATGGGTCAACAGCACTTTCTTATCGTCATCGCTGCGCCTACCGCGCGCTAAATCCCAGCCATCCTACACTACATGCGGGGTATTCCGACAGCTAACAACGCTTTATTCGCTACACTGAAAACAAGCACAAAATTTATCACCTCGCGCAAAGCTTCATTCTCATCAACGACAGGCTTACATGCGACTCAGTGGTACTGTTACTCAGTTTACTCTGAGGTACTTGTACCATCTTCTCGTTGTAAGGCTGTTATTTACAGGTAATAACTGTCAATGTAATAACTAGGAAATGCTCGTAACGTGTTCAGGCCCTTATGCCCCGATTGCCTACTATCAAAGCAGATTCAAGCAAGAAATTATATCAGCGACAGCAATACGATTCGGTCACAAGCCTCCAACATGGCGCCGAATCGGTAGCTTCGTCAAACATCCGACAGATGGCAGCAATCTTGCATAAGGTCTGTATTAGTAGGCACCATTTACTTATACAAGCTGCAGCCCTGTGTGAACAAGAAGTAAACACGCATACACATGAAATGGTAACACACAGTGCGCATGAATGTTCCGGCGAGAATGCCGTAAGTATAACATGGCCAATTATATGCAATAACTATAGTACGCTAGAGCTTTCAGGCATTCTTAAAATGACAGGCACTGAATTCCAGTGATCAAAAATACGGGGTCACTTCAACATTACGTGCGCAGGTAGAAAAGTGCGAGGTTTAAATCATGGTGATTTGAAAGGATGCAAGGATGGGCTTGGTGGTGGTGATGCATGGCGAAAATTGCAGTTCACTAAAGACAAATACGAAGAAAGTGAGAACCCTGTCCTCACTTTCTTCGTCCGTGTCCTTCTTAATGCTCTACGAGTTTGCCATGGCGTGGAGACCGTACTTCAGGCAGTTAGGGTACTTCGAGCTTCGAGTTTGTCGCCACTGCGCATGCGTCGTACGCTAACCTTTTAGATAAGCAGGTTATATTTCGAAAATACTTACGCAAACCTTACGTACCCTATTCCAAAACTCTTAACGTTTTACTCTGAGGTATTTACTCTGAGGTATTTATAATGACTAACCTTCGTCGAGCAAACGTCCCGTGTACAGCAATAAAACGCTGCAGGGGATTGTTTTCGAGAAAATTTTCTTAATACGGTGTTTTTCAAAGTTAATAGACCAAGCGAGGCACCAAAGAGCGCGCCTATCCTGCCCACAACGCTTCTCCCTGTCTGTGTTTTGCTTAGCTCAACGATTTAACAACGAAAGAATGAATTGCTCAGGCGATCATCCCTATAGAAGTATGGCGCAGAGTCGGACGCCATTTAAGATGCACTGGTGAGGAAGTCCTTGAGGCCGAAACATCAATGAAAGTGCTGCGCAGTCTGTCCTATTGCGTGAGACTTACATGGATTCTATTCTAATGTTGCGGTATTAAGGCCTTATGTATTTCGTTGAGCGAAAAACTTAGACAAAACATCTTTAAGGTGAAAAGAACGAAGCAGACGAGCAGGTGATGGCAGCGGTGTCGTAAAGAAGGCCGCTGCAGTCTACACGAGGGAAAAAAAGAGAAGAGGAGAGACCTGATACTCGTACTGGTGGCGAGGTGTACGGTGCGAGGAGGCTGCAAATAATAAGCCGGACACGCGTCGTCGCTCACGAAAGAAGTGTTACATCGAAGACTGCGTTTAATAACGGTGATGTCGTATGGACAGGCTCAGTGAATGCGCCATTTTGAACAGACTCAAGAGCGTTGGCGAGGTAAATTTCGTGCGGGTACCAGATGGAAGGAGCTTATTCGAGTTTACGCCTGATAAATTATTTACACGCTCATAGCTTTACGTGAGGAGGAGCTTTTAGTAGGTGACTTTCAAAGAATTCTAGCTTTTTGTTTGTAGGTGTTACAACGTTCTTAATATGTGAGCATCAATCAAGGTTGTTAGAGACGCCTGGGGTTTGTGAAGAACTTAGTGGATTCGATAGACCTGCTATGTATTACGTAAGAGGAAATTGCGACGGCGGGTTATTGACATAGGCTTGCACTTAGAAGGGTTTTATGAGCCACACCACCTTCGAATATTGTTTAGGTCAGTTTGAAGCAAAAGAGGATTAGTTTTAGTGCGATAGACAACACAGTCGTGAGCGGGTATTACTGGACAAACAAAGAGGCCGATCATTAAGGAAAGGAGGGGACGTAACGGATAACCTTGTGGAACGCCTGATGCCACTGGAAGTCGATTAGAAGCATTGTTCTTTACTTGCACAAACAGTGAGCGCTTGAGTTGAACACCCTGTCCGTCCTGTCGAATTTTCGTTCTTCCATTAAATGTGCACCACGTAGCCCAACAGGGCAGGATAACAGCACGCAGCATGGAGCAAAGCTAGCGGCGAGGAGAAGAGGCAACAGGGCGAACGCTGTCCATGTGATTCTCACTGTAATGCACCAAGGAATATCTTCACTGAGTGTTGCTCAAACTGCGATGAGCAGAATGACATTACATTACTTCTGTCTGGGTATCGCAAATTGTACATACCGTAACGAGTTCAATTCAATGTTCTATCTTTCATTGAACAATGAAAGAGAGGAGCAGTCACAAAAAGCTACCGCAGTGAGCAGCTGGACTAGGTCACTGCCCCTTTAGACCGACGACAGTGCGTCCTACTATACTGCGTAAGAGGATGTACTGAATCATCTTTGCATCTTAAAAACACAGCGCTTATTTAGATCATCTTTGCATATTTTTCAAGACAGCGTGTAACTCTAATTTAAAATGAACCTCGTCAAATGCAGCCCTGAAAACGAGGACACCAGGGAGGCGACGGCTGAAATTTTATTGAAAAACCCGGAGCACAAAAAGCAAAGCATATGTGAGCACTTGTTCAGAAACAAAAACTGGCCACAATGAGGCAGTGATTTAAAGTCATTCTCCAGATAACCAATTTCGGCTTTTCGCAACGTCACCAAAGGCTGCGCGGCACACCTATCGGGTGCATGAAGAGCGATTCTGCGATTTCACGCGCCATCCTGCTCTAAATGGCACCAGCATCTTATAACCCCACATAACTGAGAAGTGCCAAGTTGAAGATGGTTGCCCCACCCATAAGGCGGTTGTTTAGGCCAGTCTACCACGTATGTGTCGTCGCTTGCGTCTATCTCGTGTCCTCGTTTTTACAATGTCGCCCAACAATCAATACCTTTAAAGAGTCACAGTTTCGCCGCAAGGGCGAAGCAATGAATGCGATAGCAATAAATTGGAATGTCGCACGAAGAACGGCAAGCAGCTCAAAAGCTGCAGCGCGCTGCTCAAGCACAAAGGAGGCACGAAAAGAGGACGAGCGCGAATTAGCAACTGTCACAGCTCGAGACTTGCAGCGCGCTGCTCGAACACGAAAAATTACGCACGAAAAGAACGCACAGGTGTACACAGGACGAGCGCGAACTAACATCTGTCACAGTTATTACTTCGACTAGCCCCTATTTTGGCTCTTCTAGCTCATTCCTTTGCAAACGCTGCGGCTGCAGCGATTGAAGTGACCTTCATGTGGTTTATAGCGGCAACGCAAACTAGATAAGCGCGTGAGCATGGCCGACCACGCCCTGTGTGTCAAAGTACAAGTCAAAGGCGCGCATTTTAACTCCGGCGCGACAATCTTTAAAATGCGCCTGTCACGCCATCTCGCATGGTTTATAGTGAACACGCTGAAGACCTCCGAGCTCTGCGTACAGCCAGCGGTAAATAGCGCTCATAAATAGCTTGCCGTTAATATGCTGGAGGACGTATTGCGGAGTGAGAGGTTGCAGGTTCGAATCCCCGGGCGCGCGCTTCAGAAAATCATTGTTCTAAATTATTTTTTATTTTGCGTTATGATATATATATATATATGTATATATATATATATATATATATATATATATATATATATATATATATATATATATATATATATATATATATAACGTGGCTAACAAAAGTTCGGCACAGAAAGCGTCTTTCTCAGAAGAGACCTCAGACCAGACGGAGAATTTATGGAGCAGTCCTGCTCAGGCCTGCCCTCTTCACCACTGCCTAGGGGTGTTTTGCGGACGCAGGTAGATGAATTCTGCAGACGAAAGGTAACGCGGCAAACCTATAAAATTCCGTGGCGACATAGTTGCTTCTCTTGATATGGACCAGAAACTTTCAATCGCAACTCAGCTCATAGTAGCGTACCATCCCTGCAGTCCAAATTGAAGCCACCGATCTGGGCTGACTGGAACCGCCCATCGCGGGTCTCGCTCGCGCTAACACGGAACTGGCGGGCCCCAATTTCGCCTCGCGTCATTTTTTTTTTTTTTTTTTTGTCACAAGCTCGGTCGATGGACGCCCGCACCGTGGTTCTCCATTCCCGGTGGGCTGGGGCGCCACATTTCTAACGCCTGTTGTTGTTTCGAATTGACATTAATCAAATTAATTTATGCGGCACTCGCAATTTTTTCACAGCGTAAGTTTTTCACAACACTAGCTGGTTTTAGTGGCCAAGTTGTCCTCCGTCGCAGCTGTGGCGCACAAGGAAAAAACACGGATAATGAAATAGGGTTCTAGCAAGAATCGAACCTAGGCGTTCTGCGTGGCAGACAAGTATTTTACCGCAGAGCCACGACAGTGCCTGACATTTTTTCGGAAAAAGATCCTATACAGGCGCCATGTCGGGCAAGGAGTCACGTTAACTGATGTAATACTGCATCGCCAGGCGTCGCACCGTGTGAATTGCGCAACCATTGGGTGGTAGAAAGTTGCCAACCCATCACAAAGGACTACTTCATTATCATCAGCAAAGTGTGCAGGTGCATACATTGCCTTACAGTTCGTGCCGAAATGGTGACGGCGTAGTTGGTGAACTTCGCAGAGTTCTGTGCTTGCAGTAGAAGACAGTTTTGTAACGTCCTGGTGCTTACGCTTTGGCTTGGTTGCGCGCAGGCCTGGCGTTCTGTTTTTTGCATGTTTTGTGTCCCGCTCCTTGTATTGCTGGCGAGTAGTGTTCGGGGACCACCACTTCTCTGTCATTGAAACGGGGGGGGGGGGGGGCGGTGGCGCTTTCTTTTTGGCACCCCGGCGGCTCGTCTTTACTTTGTAGAGCGCAAGCTTCTTGTGACGCGTCGCTTTTCGTGTTTCCCGTTTTCCTCCCACTGACGAGGAATGCTCGACCGGCGTATTTTATGCGTGCGCACGAAGCGCTCCATGCGGGGGCTGACGGTGAAGCGAGCGGTGTCCCATTGCGTATGCACCAACGTGGCCGTAATTCGCTGCATGGCCAAGCAGCGAGACGTCCTGCTGGGCGAGGGAACCTGGGGAGCCGAGGCAGACTTGTTGCCCTTTCATCCGATTACATCTCGACCCAATGGTGTCAAGATACGATGCCACATCGGTAACTTCTTCTTTAATAGGAAGAGGAGGCGCTTACGAGCAACTGCTCTGGCAAGCCACAATACACCAGGTATTTTTTTCTCTTTTCGTACTGCTAAAAAAACGTAATTATGTTCTCATAGCAATAACAAAACTACAGTGAGGCGTTTTCACATATATATCGCACATTAACCTCATAGTCTCGAGGACTACTAAATACAGCGCCACTTTACCACAGCAAGCGAATGAGTTTCCGTCATAATGCATTAGGAAATGCATAGGAGAAGAATGTATTAAGGAATGTACAGAGAGGCGAGGAACTAACGAAAGAACACATTTTACACGCGCCGTCAATGTGCGATTAAACGTCACCTTGCATAAATGTCCATTGAAATACAAAGTGGTTCTTACGTTACAACCATTAGCGTTTTTAAAGGGCCCCTCACCAGGTTTGACAATTTTGAGCTAACGAGCGCAATGCATACACTGGGCGTTCACGATCACGTCTGCCAAAATTGCAACGCTAAGCGCCGCGGAAATGGGTGAAATTTCAAGGTGAACGCTGCTTGCCCTTCCTCTCGCGGGCGCGCGCTTTAGAGAATGAGGGGATGACGTACATGGAAAATGGCCCTACGTAGATGGTAGTGCTGTGATGTTGCTCCTCTACGTAGACGACTGTGCTCTGACGTCGCCAACAGTAGCACGTGACACTGGGATAATTATTGGACACGACATGTGTAGTTTGTGTAATTTGTTGCTTGAATAGATTAATAAAGCTTGAGAGAAATAATGAGACACACAAAGAGATTGTGTGCGTCTTTTTCATTTTTTTTTCGTGAATTGCATCGAGATGCGGGGCTAATGTGCCTCCTTTTCCCATGCGTTCGTGTCCCCGTCGTTAGCGCATCGAGCAGACGCCAGCCCTGGAAACGAAAGTAATGTTCTGGCGCGTTCGAGCACTCATTATGCTCATTTATTCTACCGCGTCCAAGTAAACGTTAATGCGGCACTGGCTCATGATACCGCCACTCTCCTGCCCGTACAAATGTCTCAACTTTCATGCCCGTCCCGCAGAAACAGGCAGTACACCACAGAGAACGCCGACAAAGTGCCCACGGCCGCTACATAAAAAAAAAAGGTAGCGGCCGTGCAACGCCGCTCGCGTGCTCGGGCTGGCTCGGGCACGTCATGCGCACGTGACCATGCATGTGCATGACGTGTTCATGCGCATGTGTCAAGTGAAGAGGGTAGGGAAGGGATTTGGCTTGCTAAGACTACACGGAGCGAGTGGCAAGGGTTTGAAACTCGCCTCGTCGAATGATGGTTTCTAGCCGCTACAAATTATTGTTTTTCTCAGTTCGTAATGAACCGATTCGAAAAATTCTTGCGGCATACTGCTCTTCATTCGGTGCACAACAAATTCCACCGTCTAACTAAAATTTGCTATGTGGCCTGGTGAGGGGCCCTTTAATCTGCCAGAATTGTTCCTGGTAATCGTGACAGAGAATGAAATTATAAATATATGGTCCCACGATGACCTCAATGAAGTGGTCGTATACGCGATGTCGGTATCGTAGTCATTCGTGGTTTCATTCTGTGATCTTCGTGACTCTCTTCTCCATCCCATTTTCGGCTGAGCCGCAGTTGTGCGTTAGAGCGCGTTATGTAATGCGCCGCCTGATCTGCTCATGACGTGACAAGTCTTGGAGTGTTCGGAGTGTATAAAGGTTGAGAGACGTTGTTCTATTAAACTGCGCTGTGTAGAAAGCGTGTGTATAGATGAAGAATCATGGAGCGGGGCTGAATAAAAGCGCGCTCGTCCAAGATACAAAGCTTCACATCCAGAGGCGTGCGCACGGTTACAGCAATGCATGGTTTTTGACGATAACGGTGACCCCTGATGTTGAATTCACTTGCCGCCTTTGCTTCCCCAAAGCCAGGGAGCAAAAGAAGGCTATTAGGAGAGGAATTTTAATTTTTGCATCCATTACGGAGCTCGTTTCCTTTCGGACTCGACCAACTGGGGGTGGGTGTCGAAACTAGGCCCCTTTCACACGCCTATGGTCACGTGGAAAAATCGCGACACACGAAGCTCTCTCTGGCACTTGCATGTTTAGAAACGCGGTTGCAGGGCCACGAAGCGCTCTGTGCTGCTTCCCGAAGATTCGCCGTGGCCGCTTGGGCACGTGATACGACCCGTGGTGTCGAGCCCTTTTCTCGCTTTTTTGAGTGGAAGCCCGTGCAGCGCGCGTTCCACTCTCGCCACATCGATTCTCTATTTGTATACGGAAGAAATGCGACACTGTTTTGCACCGAAGCTGCATATCGCATCCGCGGAAGAAACGACGCGCAGAACAACAATTTTCGGCCACCGCCGAAGCTTCGTCCACAAGTGTCGCGGCGGCGGCACTTCCCACCAATCGTGGTGGTTAGCGAAGGGTCCGAGTTGCTGTATTGAAGACGGTCATTGAGGGTGAGCAACGATGGATCCCGACGCTGTGTTTGTGATAGCTAAGAAGCAGGCGTCGGCTTCGGATACGGCAGAGTTGGGTGGATCAGTGGGGTAGCGAGATAAGCGGTAGATTACCTTTGTGAAACTTACCATATTTATAGACCACGAGTACTCATATAAAGATAAAGCCCAATGGTCTCCCTATGGCGGGACTTATAGTGTTGGCAGCCAGCAGAGCGCACGATACGTGATGACTGCGAACGGCCTTCCACGTATAGGCACGCGCGGCGTTTCACGGCAGCCTAGACGAGAACTCCCGCTCAGCAGTGGAATGATCTTTTCGATTATTGCTGTACTTGCAACATTCTGTATTTGATAGCGCCAATGCCATGACCGTCGGTGCGAAGATCTTACGACGCCAAAGCTTGGTCTCGCCTTTATGTTCTTTTTCTTGCCTCGCCATATTTTTTGGCTGTGACATTTTTTTTATAAAGGGATTTGCATTACAGTGATAGCATTGTATGGTGAAGAGTAGCTGCGTCATCGTTGCAACATTCTCGAAGACACACCGCCACTGCTGCCACCAAGCATCACAAGGATGACGACGGGAACTCACTCTTTCTTTCGTGCCGGCAATCAAACATGGCGCAATCAATGGCAACGCTTCTGTCGGCGCGTGTAGATTTTAATACGGCCTTTCAGGTATGTCGCCACCGTTGACGATGACGTTTTTTTTAAACAGTAAATTCTTATATTTAATAGCGCAAGAACTTGCAGACATTCTGAACTGTGGTGCAGACAACTGTTGCATCTATCTAGCAACCCGGTTCCGTTCAAGTGTTACTGTCTTTAACTGTCCGCCGACGTCCCTTTAGGCGTGTGGAAAATCTGATTCTTGATTTTCCTCAACCTTATTTCTACTATTTGCTTGTTCCGAGAAAGGTCGTAACTTCTGAATAAACCAATATTTTCCTGTCAAACTTTGCATCCTTCTAGGCGTTAATCACGCTATTTAGTTAAGTGGGATAATTTAGAACCATGAGATAGTTATGATGTTGTGGGGTTTCAATTGATGTGCTACCACCTGAAAGGTAATAATTTTAGTTTTTAGAACTGCAATGTCGCTAATATTGAGCACAGCGCAAAGATGCATTGCACATGCATCTTCTCTTCGCGTGGTGAAATCGGCGGCTAAGATTGCCGGCGGAATGGGCACATTTTGGGCAATTTTGGTTATTAAAATTAATTTGTTTCTTGGTGTTCGATATTAATTTGTTAATAAATCAATAAAGTCATCAATTTAGGGTGCAAATATAAAAGTGTTGTGTGACCAGCGTTAGTGAAAACAATGACTTGGTCCCTCGGCGACAACAGGTCGCAAAGAAGCAATTTATTTTTTGTGCAAGCACACACGCCTATTCCCAGACGATGCTACTTCGTAGCTTAAAATCTTGGAGAGCTATTGGGGCAGCTACGCACTAGTAGTGCGAAGACTAAGGAAGCGGCGTTGCCCTAACTCTCACTTCCCTTTCCCACCCTTTGCTATACTGTACTATAAAAGACAGCTCCACTAACGTGAAACCTGGGGAAGTGCGAAGCACCGGTGTTCCCCGTAGGAGCACGTCAATAGCAATGAGAGGACAGCATCCTCTCACTGCTGCAGACGTCATCCAACGCCCATCGCAGACAACGTCCATCGCAGAAACAGAGCTTTTCCGGAGAAAACGCGCATTCTTGTAGACGTCAGATTCCGGAGTTTCGAAGACGCGTAGCGCCAACTGTCGGAGCAGTATTGGGTAGTGCAAAGCCCGACTACTTTGCAAAGTTTGCTCTGGAGCAAGGTGCAACTGGCGAGTGCTAAAGAACGATTTAGCTTAATATTGCGTGTGTATTGCGCATTTAACATTCAGAAAGAGAGCTATGAATTTCTCTCCTCTAGTCGGGCGTGCCACCGAACCGCCATGAAGTGCTTGCTGGAGCACTTGCCAGAACGACGGCGCAAACAAGAGCAGACGCGACGGCTTCGCGCGACACGAAGGAACGCCGCAATCGACGCTACTGTTGCGTTATGAATTGCCACGGACGTAAAGGACTGAGTGATAACGTTCAGTTTTACCGATTTCCGTAGCTGTCGTATGAAGCAGAAAGGCGAGAGTGCTGGATACAAGTCATTGCGAACGTGTTGGGTAAGCTAATTACTCGCGTTCTCCACAACCGGCTGCATGAGAAAGTGTGCCAATGTTGCTCTGCTGTTATTGTTTTGAGTAGCCCTGACAGAGAAGCGTGGTAACCTTGACTGTGAAGCTCAGCAGAGCCTCTGACCGCGCCGTGTAACACGGAGTGAGCAGACGCAGACTGGACACGTGCGATAAACATCACGCACACGGCGACCTCCCATAATCGGAACTGGTTGTCGCCACACAGCATCGCGCACGCACGTTTTGAAGGCTCAAAGTTCCGCTTTTAACTAGCGAATGCCAACACGTGCGTCATACAAGTAAATCGCAAAACGTTGGTCGTGTCCACCTTCAGGTTTGTTTTGCCCGTGGCCTCCGCGATTGCCAGAGCTATCTCGGAGGCCACGGTTTTGCCTTCGGTTGTACCCCGCGAAAGTGGACACACACGTATCCCCATTTGCACAATATACAAACGGAGGACAACCCTCAACAGAACATTCCAAGATGCGTAATAAAACGGTCCAACGTTAAGAAGCAAGAGATGAAGGGAGAATGCAACTGCAAAGGTGAAAATCGCCGGGCCCATTCGTCCCTGATAAGCGAGCTTTGTAGCACGGGTCGTAAGATACATGCCTAACCAAATTGATCGTGAATGTGCTTCATCGCTTTGACATTATGTATATACCCAAATTTTACGACGAACAGACGTCGGAGTGCTTGCCTCAGACTCGATGTGATGCGATGCTCGCTTGTACTTGCGAGTTGAAACGCGCCGAAATAACAAACACCTTTTGCATTGTACGCGCAGTTCGCTTTGATGAACTTCTTATGTTTCCGAAGCGTGGATTGGAGGCAGAAGCTTTCCAGGTCCTTGATTTTCAGGAAAACGTGCCTCGACACAAACTAAAAAGGAGGGTATATTGTGGCCTACGCACATTCGCTTGCGGACGGCTCTCTTTGCACTACCCAGTTAGGGCCAAGGCGGCGATGAGAGCGCTGGGGGCGGTGTTTTTCGCAGCGCCGCCTGGGCAGAGTCTGACGTCTATTTGCCACTCGGAGAAGCGCACGTGGCGTTCTCTCTCGCGGGCGAGCGCGCGTTCTCGCGAGCTTTTCCTGAGCGAACGCGCCGTCTTATTTGTCACGTGCTGTACCGTGACGGGCGACGACGACAGGAGACGCCGACAGCCCGAGCGCATGCTTCACACCTAAAAAAGATTTTACTTCCACGGCTACGTTGCTCTTGCTCATATTTCATAGACAGATTACACTAGTCCCAGAGCATGGCGTTCATCGAAAACCCTAGCTGAACCGTGGGAGTTTGCACCCAATACGGAGCCTCGTTCCAAACCCTGGGAGCGAATCTGCTTGTACTAGAGTGGTTACAAAGAAGACCTAGTCAAGTAAGAAAACAAAATCGATGGCACTTGCTTTTCTATACGCGCAGAACGTAAAGGAAATAAAAATTTCACGACCATTTGCGCGCTCTGGTGTAGTAGGACTTCTTTTGGAACATATTTCGTGTTATGGTGGGGGGCACTAGCGTGCTTCCATGTACAGGGGCGGAACGCTGAAAGATGGCCGTTCACCATGTCACCACCACATCTTGAAATGCGGTGCCGTCACCCATTACGGCTATATACAGCCATTCCCTGGTCGCAAACTTGCTGCATGCAGAAATCAAATGACACCACGCACGTCACACATAGTGGGAGACTTAATTGTTCGAGGCATGTTTATGTGCCCAGTGTGTGCTCGGAATTCACAACTGCTACCTCGCACGATCGGAGGATGTACGAGAGGTGCTGTGCAACACGTCTGCACACAACGTCAGACTTTCACTATGGCTTTAATTGATTAAGAAACTGATAGGCCCTCAAAAAAAACAAGAAAAGAGAAGAAGAAAGAAAAGAGCGCCGCTTTCACATGCAGAGTTGGTGAGCTTTTATCCTCTAAGCTTTCTCTTTCCCAACCCTTTCGTTGTTCTCTCTTTTTCTATCTTTTTTCTTTGTGACTTTGTATCTCTTGCTCTCTCTCTCTGTTTATTTCTTTCTTTGTCTTTCTACCGTTTTCTCTCTTTCTTTCCTTTCTCGCTTGCTCTGTGCAGTCATCCCCTCACCTTCTATCCTTTTTTCTCTTCCCTTTCTCTCAATCTCTTTCTCTTCTTCCTATTTCTTTTTATTCCCATCACTCTCTGTCCTCGTTCTCCCCTCCTCCTTTCCTTTCTCCTTACACTCACATCTCTACTCCTCATCCTCAATTCCCTTTCCCACCCCCTTGCTATACTATATACTATACAAGGCTATGTTATGCTCTGCTAACGTGACTGGATAGCCGAGTGGTGACAATGCTTCCCTCCTATTCGTTGGTCCGCGGATTTGAGTCTCACCTCGCCAAGAAATATTTTTGCTGAGAATTTCTCTCTTTTTCTTTCTTTCTCTCTGTTTGTCTCTTTCTTTCTCTCTATACTCGTTCTCTCGCCCATCCGAGTTATGGCACCCTGTGCTGGAGAAATCGGCGTGCCTGTTCTGGGAGCGAAGCAGAAGGGGAAGAAGACGACGAAGAGAGCGTGTGCTGTTTCATGATGATAATTTTCTATGATAAACCTCAAGCATAACACCTCTATGGTAACTCTACTCTGCTGTAAAAGAAAAATAGCTTTCAAGCAGATACTTTACTATGCCCTAGCCAAAGGCGAGGGCATAGTAAAGTATTTGCTTGACCTATCTGCATAGTAAAGTACCTAAAGTAACATAGTTATCTGCGTAGTAAAGTGTCTGCACAAAGTGGCATAAACTTTACTGTGAGTAAAGTTTATGCCACGCTATGATAAATGTCTCAGTTGGAGTGACGACAGTTTAGAGGTACCTGGAAAGTATGTGTAAGTGTTCCAAATAAAACAGTTGTGAATTTCATTTTGGTTGAAATTTTGCGACCAAGTGGGCTTTGAAAAAAAAAGGTCGCCCTCATACTTAAGGTTAAAAAGCACATATAGTTGTGATGAATTAGCAGTGCAGTCTACACTGAGCCATAGGGGTATGTTATACAGTAAAAGCTCGTTAATTCGGATTTCTAGGGACCGGAAAAAATGTCCGAATTAACCGAATGTCCGAATTATCGAATGGTCGAAATAAACACAATAAATGCAAGTTTTTTCAACATACGTTTACTTTACAAGGTAATCGCGGATGCGTCTCTGTTTTCGAGCAGAAATTCGCGCGGACACAATTTTTCTGAGCCCTTCAAGGTGCTCAGCAGCTCGCATGCTGTCTGCAGTGCCAAAACAAAATTCTTTAAGGACGATTTGTCGCCATGCATCACTTCCTTGACGATTTGCTCATCAGTCAGAGAGCCGGCAGTGGCAACGCCATCAATGCCGATATAATCGTCGAGTGTCACTGCATCAGGCATAACACTTCCGAAATCCTGCCCGTCATCGGCACCGTCGTTCGGCGACACTTCGGCCACTGCAGCATCGCTGGAGTCGGGCACAACAAAGCCACTGTGCCTGAAACAATTGGCAATGGCGTGCGCAGGCGTGCTCTGCCACACATACGCGAAGAATGCTAACTGCGCTCAGGAGACTCACGTCGTATTGTTTGCCGACGTCATGGCACAGGAGCTACTTCTTGCCGGGAGAGCCCATTTTTTCAGGGCACGCAAAATTTCTACTTTGGTGGTGAAGTCCTTGGCCTCGTACTTGGGCCGCTTCGCCGGCGTTGCCATCGGCGGAGAGTGCGTTCACACGAAAAGTCAGCACAAAAGCACCAGCAACAATCAAGCTAAAGGAGCCGTACTGAATTGTTCCTCGATAAAACGGCGTTCAACGATGCAGCACACCAACAGGATCAAAGCAACAAAATGACACCGCAACACCGCGCCAAACCCACACGCTATCACGCGCGAAGAAAAGGCGTTCAACCAGTCTCAAGTCAAGCCAAGCCGATAATTGATGTCCATGGCGATGCTGCGTTTGAGCTTCACTTTTGTTCCGAATGGTTCTTTTTTCGTTTTCGAGCCTCGCTAGCGGCCCGAAAGTCGCCGAATTATCCGATTTGCGGTCAAATCTGTCCGAAATAACGAGTGCCCAGTCTCATAGAGTGATGCATATATTTACAGGGACCAGATGACGTGTCCGAATTAACCGATTTTCCGAATTAACGAGAGTCGAATTAACGAGCTTTTACTGTATGTTGTGCTTACTGGTTTGCGTGTACCGCTAGCTATCTCCTTAATATTGGCATAAAGGGAAAGTAAAAATATGCACGTTCACCTGCTTTTTTAAGGTGCAAGCCTTTATGTCTCATGTGGAGGCTGCACCGACAAAATGGCGGCAGAAAACACGGTACAAAAATATGGCACAGATAAAGAAAATAATGGTACTAGAAAAAAACAAAAACTGGCAAACTCAAAATCTCCTGAAGTAGAACTGCTGCAACCAAAGCCGTGTCTGAGAACACAAGGTGCCCAACCAAATGGGGACAGTCGGGGTGGCTGGCGACGTGTCGTATGATGCGCCGTCGCTCCTAACTCATTTCTTGTTCACTTGGTATGAACAAAAATTGGCATAGAAAGGTAAGAATGTATGACTGATTGAATGTTAACTTTTACAGCCTATGCCAAATTACATTCGCTATGATTTTGGAATCCCTAGGTAAAACACATCCACACGAATTCTTTGCTTATTATGCAGTAAAGGAATTGATGCTGAGAAGTGGTGCATGCACCACGTTTAAAAGGCATTTCGCACATGCACCTTGTCATGGCAGAACTTGGCGCAAATAACACCAGAAGCTGTCGGCCACTGTTTGCAACATGTGTTGTGTATAAGACTCCATCGGCAACAAATATGATAAAAAATATTTCATCGCCTTTTCCCTGTTGCCATTGCATGATTAGACACTCTGAATTGTAAGCTGAATTGTAAGCTTTCCATTGCAATAAAAAAACAAGTACGTTATAATTTGGTTGCCTGTCCATTTAAGGTATAGATAAGAACTCCTAGAAATTTTGAAAACAGAAATACAGCATCTCTAGGAAATAATCATGCCCTTCGAATCCACAGAACTCTTAAGAAAGGGTAAATGGCCATTGTATAGTTGGTAAAATCACTTTCCTAGAGCGAAGTAGCCAGCTGCACTACATAAGCTCTCATGTTGAGTGCTTATAATCTACCAGCAGGGATGAAATTTGTCATACTTTTACACAAGTTTTCTGTTTATTTTGGTGTATTTAACATTTTGAAGCGTTCGTAAGATATTAACAAAATATTCAGTTTTACACATAATGCTTATTGAATCGAATACGACAGTATTCAATTTGATGTGTTATATCATTGAATATTTGCACACCCATAGAATATTTGCAGTGTCGGAATTTTCCTGGTGCGTATAATTCTCCATGTTGGCTTTACGTGTTTCCTAGAGAAAGCTTTTGTTCCATGATTTGGAATAGAAGAGCGAAAACTCGTCGATGTGCTACATCGACAAGCTTTCACTCTTTTATTTCAAAACATGTTTCACCAACTAGCCCAACAGTTCACGCTTCTGTGCCATGATCATAAAACTATTTTAACCAAGCCTTCATAGAGAGCGTTGTACTTGTACTACATTTGCTTATTGCAAAGCAACTGTATGATTCACATATATTCATGTTCGACAAGCACAGTTGTGTAGCTAGGTGAATAATATAATGACCCATCTGGCCTATGACCAATGGGAGGGTGGAGGGTGGAAGAGGGGGGGGGGGGGGGAGTTCTTAGGAGTGTACTTACAGGCTGTTAAGAGTGGACAGGCAAATCTGTCTTATTGTTGCATGAGTGGCAGAGCATGTCAGTTGAAAATAAATATGAGGTAAGGATTCGAGGCACGGGTGGTGAGAGAATGGCATGTGAACTGTTGGAAGCATTTCATGATGGGGAAGGAGTGATGTGTGTATTAGTGACCCATCTGTTGAAACTCGGAAAGGCAGAAAAGTTTCTTGAGCATTCTCTTGTGATGGTTGTTAATGTTAAATGGCTGTGACGTTGCACCTTGCCATACTGCGCATGTGTCTGTTCCCTTACATATTTGCTGGCAAAGCCACAAATAAAGATAGATGGAAGTTAACACATATCCTGTGTTTCTTGTCGTGAGTGGTCACTTCTGCATTTTATTACCTCCCTGAAGATATGCACGTACATCTTGCCGAGTTATAAGCTTTGTTGAACTACTTATAGTATGTGGCATCGTTGACACAAGATGACAACAGGGCATATGCTAAAGCTCCTGTAAGATCACAGGCCGAAGGTAACAAGCAGCTTACCTTTGTTAGCACAAAAAGCGCTGACATTTAGGATATCACTGTTCGCATATGTTGTAAGTGCTTCAGTGGAGTCTTGTGAGATTAAAATGTGGTGCTCCCACAAAGATTTTTTTCTTTTTGTACTGTCACCAACCTGGAAAATTATGTAGACGATAGGTAAAAGAGATCAGGGTTAGGCAGAATGATGTGATGCCTGACACTGCAAATGAATGCAAGAGTACTTAATTACCATTGTATTGCAAGTGGAATATTATATTCAATATGAACCTCAGCTTGCTTTGCCATGGTGTTCCTGTGGTTGTGCACCTTCTTACCACCGTGGCAGGATTGCGAGAACTAACGTCTCTGTCAAAATCTTGTGCAGGTGTGTGACACAAGCAGTCACTGTTTACAACTTCAAGGTACCTCTTACCACCTGTGGCAGTATTGCCAGAACTAACGTCTGTGTCAAATTCTTGTGCAAGTGTGCAAGGGACAAAACAGAAGTGGTCACTGTTTACATCTTTAAAGTCCTAAACAAGCACACCAGGACCATGAATGTACAGTGTCTGACAGCTCCAGTGGAATACACATCACGATGGCTGGAGCCATCCCTGTGTGGCACCAGCTAGCCTGTGACAAGCTGCATACTTTTGCTTGCGATAACTGTGTGGGAACAAAAAAGGGACACCGCACAAGGAAAGGCTTTTAGGCAATCTTAACGGCTTGCGGTGAGGGAATTCTGAAAAGGTCTGATGTGCCATCTTGCAATAAAGAAGCAACTTTTATACCTAGTCTGTCTTGTGTTAGTAGGAGTCCGATAAACGTAGACAGTACAAGTTCGTGGCTAGGGTAGGATGATGGTGAGGAGATGCCCTCTTGAAACGTTAACCGGCACCCCCCTCCCATCCCCTTCTTGGTGCACCGGAAGCTTTGCCCTATAGGTATTAGTTCCTTCAGTGGGTTCTCCTGAATGGCTTGTGATTGAGCTTGCTCTTACTACCTGCTTTACCCAAGTACCAATTCTGGTGTTGGATTTTTCTTGCTCCGTAGCAATTTTGAATAGAAAAAGAGGCTTCAAACATTACGCAAACAAACAGAGCGTTAAATGATTACCATGGATATACTGCACACAGACCTCCCCTATACAATTCACTAAAGAGTCTAAATTATATGCCTGATTAAACTGTAAGAAAGCATGTAGTTTCTTGATGTTATTTTTTTTAAACAGTACAATAACTTTGCAAAAACCAGAGTGTCATCAGTGGTGCTTGATATACAGTGCATGAAGCCAGTGAATATAAACTGCAATGATGCCACCAGAAGCATTAGCAAAAGTAAATTCACCCTGATATAGACCTCATTCTGCATTAGGACTGTCCAGGCATTATTAACAAAGTATATTCAATAATTTCATTACATCTAATTGCCCCATTTGCATAATCCTATCTCATCCATAGCATGCTGTGAATCCAATAATTATTGACCTATGAGGGGTATTACTAAAGTTGCCAGCTCATTTAAGGTACCTGCTAGCCCCAGTGATAACCTCATTAAATTGGAGGCTTTAATAAGTACTGCGTTGTGTTAATTCCTTCAAGAAATTTTTAGCATCCCCTTCGTAGCTATTTTTTAAAGATTTGATGATGCATCTCCCCATCTGATGACAGGCACTTGCCTAATTACCACCCCATCTTTCCAACAAGCAGCCCCTGTAAGATGCTTCAACGCATGCTATCATCGCAGGTCACCATAAGTTTCCTGAAACCACCTTGCTTTTAGTTCTGGCACCGCATGGCTTTCGTAAATCATTTTCTTGCAAAGCGCAACTTGCTTCCTTGACAAACTGCACCTATAATTTTTTACCATTCTTCAATAGCTATTTTTCTTGATTGCTCGAAAGAACGCAATAATGTGAACCATAAGCTACTACTTTTCAGAGAAAATTAATGAAATATAGATGATCATCTCCTATACCTAGCCTGAGTATATACTTCGTTAATAATCATTTACATTTTGGAGCATATATATGTGATGGCACGAAATCTGGAGTACCACTGGAGTCTGTCATAGGCATTTCGCACTTTTTTAAAGGTGTCATGCAACAATTTTGAATTAATCCTGCAATAAATTAGAAGAATTACTGCCTTGCCAATCGCTTGTCACATTTTTTTTTTCACAGAGTAAATTGATAAGGGCTCATTACAGAGGCTGGAGTTGGTGGTGATGCTGTCCGCCGCATCACCACTAATGAGACAGAGGACGGCGCGTGTATAATTAAGGCCCACACACGCGCGCGCGTACTATGTGCGCTTCACCGCAGTATACTTTGTGCACTTCACCGCATGACACAACTGTGTTGCGGCAATGTTGACTTTTAGAAAGACGTTTAGGTGTCGGGAATGTAAGCTAGACAATGCTCCTAACAATAAGATTTCTATTTTATTTCCGTTTTCATTTGTACACAACTACCTAATCGGCGACAGCATATATGTTAAGCCACTCGACAATAACGCCGGGTGAACGCCGGTTCATATCCCGTCGCTTCCAGCTTGCGCATTCCATATCTGTCACGCGCAGTTACTCAAGACGAAGCTTAAATAAACGTGTTGGTCCAAGTAATTCGCCCAAATGACAGTCCAACTGATAGCGATCGATCCTCGATCACGCAACACACGCACTTCTACCACACATCCACGCACGCCACAACACTAGTTGTGCATCAAAGAGACATTCACAAATCGCATAACACATGGCCTTTATTTCATGCTCGTACAGCTCGTTATCATTGCTTATAGATTTGGCGGCCAACATTTCGGGAGATTGGCGTTACCTGCTAAGCACCGCGGAGAAGCTCCCTCCGCTCATAAGCGTCCACTGAACACGGCGATATCGTAGAACTGGCAGAATTAACAAAACGGCAACGACATGCAGATGAATCGCTTTCTACAACACTCTTACACAATGCGACCACGTAGTACGTCCCCACGGGCAGAGGCGGTTCTCGCTAGTGCACACAGCTCACTGTCAAAATCTACACCAACAACCACCACGGAGAACAAACTACCATAGAGTTTCTCACAGTTAGTGGGAAACTCTAGTTACCGTCCCCTAGCCCAGCGATTCAGCGATTCTGCCGCCACCTACTTATACACTTCAAGCCAAGTCAAGCCGGTTTTAAGCGGCTATATGGGTGCGCCGAACGCTTTATCCCACTTTCGTCTCGTACAACCCGGGCGCAGCAACGCCGGCCTATTAGAAATGACTATTACAATAGGGGAAATTGAGAGGGCGATAGACGATCTTAGCACGGGCAAGTCACCTGGTCCAGATGGGATTAATGCCGCTTTTTACAAGGCGTTCAAGTCGGATATGGCCGCAGCACTGCACGAGGTATTTTCAGAGTCTTTAGATCGGCGGACCTTGCCCCCATCGTTCAATCGCGCGCACACTGTACTTATTCCTAAAAGAGAAGAAAAACATGTCTTACGTAAAGTGACAGGATATAGGCCAATCACGTTGACGAACGTGGATTACAAAGTATTAATGAAAGTGCTGGCGAGGAGGTTGCAGGGGGTAATACACAAGTTGGTCGGGTCGCATCAGACCTGCGGCATTAAGGGTAGGAGCATATTCACGAATATTCACGTAGCCAGGAGCATTTTGGAGTATTGTGATAGTGCACTTCTTAAAGTAGCTATGTTACAAATAGATCTAGCCAAAGCTTTTGACATGGTGCCACACAATATTCTGTTTATGTTAATTGAATACGTTGGTCTTGGTTCGGTCATGTGTAAAGGTATTAGGATGGCATACAAAAGCTCAACTACAAATCTGATTGTGAACGGAGAACTTTCACAGCGCATACAAGTCCTTTCCTCTGTGCGCCAGGGGTGTCCGTTAAGTCCTTTACTTTTTGCTTTATTTTTGGAACCACTCTGTAGGAAAGTTATTAGCAGTGCTGGAATTAAAGGGTTTAGGTTACAGGCATGTGAAGTGCGTGCTTTGGCATACGCCGACGATATTGCCTTTTTTGCTGTTGATGGAGAGAGCGTCAATTCGTTATTAAGATATCACTGAAAGGTTTTGCGACACAAGTGGAAGTTTGATGAATAAGGATAAAAGTGTGGGTTTGTGGCATGGCAATTGGGATCACACGCCCAATTCTTTTGGAAATATTTGGTGGCTCACGACACCTAGCCGTTATCTCGGGGTACCATAGGCCTGGACAGATATAAAGACAGCGACTCGCTTTGGCTTGGCAAGGCGGAGGAACTGCGTGCGACAGCTGAAGCATGGGGTGGTCGAGAATTATCAATTTTCTCTCGGTCCGCAATATGTAACGTTTTTCTGGCTGCTAAAATTATGTACCTTTTGCAAGCACTTAGTTGTACGCGTAAAAACATTTAAAAAATCCACAGGATATTTGTCACATTCATCTGGAGATCTACATGGGAGTGCACAGCAAGAACTAATTTGTTTCGTCGAGTTAAGCAAGGAGGTCTTTCTCTGTGTCATCTGTTTCTCAACCAAGCAGTATATCACGTTTCATGCTGATAAGAGATCAAAGAGATTCCTTTTTATGTTGTTTATTTCAAAGAATGTTATTACATCATATGCCTGACTTCTTTGTATCGTCAGAGAGGGGAGAACGATACTCCTTGTCGCCATTCTTCCGCGAAGTTGTGTTGTCCTATCGATTCCTAAGAGCAAGGTTTCCTATGGATTACTTATCTAACGTGAAAAGAAAGCGCCTTATGAAGGACCTAATTCAAAATGTATTCCCTGTCCCCGTTTATCGGTTAATGTTTAAAAAAGCACACGGCCAAGACGTTCTAAAACGAGTTAAAAACATGTGGATACCGCCTAACGTAAAGACCTTCTTCTTCAAGCTTCATACAGGAACCTTGCCAGTGAAAACGTGGCTGGAGGATAAAGGGATTTATGTACCATGGGGAAGCATGTGTTTCCTGTGTAATCGGCCTGAAACTATTGAACATGTATTCATTGACTGCAATAATGCCATATTCTTTTGGGACATGTTGCAGAGGACCTTAAAGATAGAACTACCTCTTAATCCGCACGGAATTCGCTTTTTGCCCTTTGAATACTCTGTTCCGCATTTGGATGTTATCTTTTTACTGGGTCTCCATTCGGTTTGGCGCAGAGGGCCTAGGTTCGAGCCTCGTTCCATCCTGGAATTTTTTTTCTTATTTCGTTTTTTTTTTAATTATTTCGAGCGATAGTGGTTACGGACACCGGCGGCGGCGGCGGACAACTACGGCCGTTGACAGATGATGATGATGATATTGTTGCTCTGCCCTTTGTAACGGGCGATCAAACGGGAAATCCGGATCTGGCACAATAAGTCTGTTACGTCTGTACAGCCACTTGTGGCTGTACGACGATTTATTTTACACAAGGAAACATGAACACGTTAAATAGCGCAGCTTAGGCGTTGGAGTCACATATGGCTAACGTTCGACACCAGCATGACGCTCGTGCCACAGCGCCAGTGTGGTCGCGCGCGCACTTCATCGTCGTTGTCTTCAAGCGAGACATGTCAATTCTTCCCCCCTTAGACGAAGTCTCCATAGCGGTCTGGAGGCCGCCTAACCTCTGGTGGTCGCAGTTTCCGGGTGGTTCCTGCTTGTGACGTCGAGGTCGACGGTTGCGAGGGAGGGTTGTTTTGCATGTTGAGCGAGTCAGGCCGTTGATCAGCAGAACTCGACGGCGTCTCTTCTGACGTTGTGTCCGAGAAATCATCTGCTACGCTCCAATCTGTCGGTGATTGGGTTGTGTGTCCGGTCTGGCTCGTTTTCCTCATATGGTTGAGGTGACGCCGAACCTTTCCGTGGTCGCTTTTTACAAGCCAGGATCGTGGTCCGACGCGGCGCAGTATTTCGCCTTCAATCCAATCTGGCTTTTTCAAAAACTGTCGGATGAGCACTCTCTCTCCTACTGCGAAGCGACGGGATTTCGTCAATGTCTCCTGGCTCTCAGAGATGTGTCTTTCCGTCTCCCGTTTGAGAAGATCGAGAGGACATAGAAGCTCTCGTCCAAACATTGCTCTCGCAGGTGACATTCCTGTAGCAGTGTGAATGGTCGTGTGCTGCCTATACAGGAATCTTGCAAGTCGACACTGTATGGACCTGTCTGTATCCCTCAGGAGTGCTCTTTTCAGCTCTGCCACATAGCGTTCTGCCTGGCCGTTTGTGGCAGGATGGTAAGCTGGTGATGTTGTAGCCTGTATGCCATTTGCCGTATAGAACTGCCTTATCTCGTTCGAAATAAAGGCTTTTCCGTTGTCGGAGACGACCTTTCGGGGAATGCCAAACGTAGCAAAGATGCTTCGTAGCACATCGATGACAACCCAATGGACCACACTTATCCATTGGATGTCCGATTTAGAGCCGAACGTCCACGTCCGGAAAATAACATCTGTCGTACAAACGGAGGACGTACATTTTCGGATGTAAAGAAACGTCCGCACTCTAAAATACGGTGGAAGTCCTGTGGATGTTTGATTGCGGATTTACCAGCAGCGATCGTCCCGCGGATGTCCTCCCACGGACAATAATTGATTTATGCTTTTGTCGGCGCTATAAGCACGTACGTGGAGCTAAATGCTATGATCACGATGATTTCAATAATATGTAAAACATCAGCAAAAGTCGTTTGATTTTACATTGAAAGTGACTGCCACTGCAAGTCATACTGCAAAATCACCTCCTGGCGTAGTGCTCAAGAAAATATAAAATCTTCTAACCACCTATTTTTAATTGTTTTTCGAAAACCGGAACAAAACGGCTAAACGGCTAAAGAAAACCTCTACTCGCTGAACCGGTGTTTTGGTCTGTCTTGTCGCCGTACGTTATTGTGGCGTTTCGGTTTCGCGTTGCCCGTTCAGCTCCAATCGTCATGGCCATCAACAGTGAGAACCGACGGAAGTCGCGTCGTTGCAGCTGGGCTTTTTCGCGCGCCTTTCGAGACGCTACAAGTATCGCACCACATCAACTGTGCGCATTGGGAACACGGTGAGCAAATTTTTATTCTGTGCATGTTGTTAGAGGGCCATTTTTTGCGCGGGGAGTGCTGACGCCGTTAACAAAACTGCGATTAGGCCTACCGTCACAACTCGCGTATTCCAAGTCAAACTTTTGTTCTAAAAAGACAGGGCGTGCAAACACGGACACAAGAAAGAAGTCAGGACACCAGAAACGCCTTCCGTTTGTGGTGTCCTGACTTCTTTCTTGTGTCCGTGTTTGCACGCCCTGTCTTTTTAGAATGAATACTTACCAACTAGCTCAGCTCTCTGTTATTCTAAGCGTCACACTTTTGTTCTGGCTTCCTACGCACGTCGCGACCACCTGACGGGCGTGTTTGCGAGAAAACAAGCAAGGAGGCTAAGAAATTGATTGAAGTTTTTGCGAATTGTTGTAAACACAACCGTCTTTGTTCCGAGGATTCCTTGTTAAACGTACCGAAGCATCATGGTCAAGCGGTCGGAACAGCTCAGAAAGCTTAAATCTCATACGTGAGCTCTGAATAAGAGGACTGCCGCGAATACCTAGCACCCGTAGACACCGATGACGGGGAACAATGTACAGATGCCGCTTGAGATCTGCTCACGTTTGTGCGTACAGTAGTGACAGTGATGAAGAGCGCGAAAGCGAACTCCCATAGTAAGTGCAAGCGCATGCAGTCGCCAAGGTGTTCCTTCCATAGACATGGGTGTCACTTCCACGCAACAGCATTGTCATAAACCAGTAGAACAAAGGTAGGCGTATAAGATGAGTAAGGAAGAATAGGCATACCAGTGTGGTGCATTAACAAGGTAGTAACAAGGCACAGATAACGAACAACGATAGGATAAGTAGAGGCAAAGAGCGCTGATTTGCTGGTGCCTATCCCGACCATTTAACATCTATGCGCTGTTAATACCTTCGTAATGGATCCTTACCAACTCGCCCAACCTTCATGCGTGGATCCGATTTTACTGCAGAAGTGTCCTTCGACTATTAAAATTAGCTGTCTAGATCACGACTCGTCCCTTTAGGTGGTCATTCAAATAGGCTATATTGTGCGATGTCTTGATGATTATCCACAAAGCAAGCTTGCACTGTTTTGTTCTCCCGTACCTCACACGTTTATAATCACTGTGCACCTTTATGTTTCTGCAGAACAAGTGGAGGCCATTGTCATTACCATTGGGTTCAAATGATTGGAGCCATGATCAAGGGACTGTAGGTGCATCTGAGAAAAGTTCCTGCTTGGTTGTGTGTGCCTGTGCGACTGAACCTTGTGCAACTTTGGGAATCTTCTGTGGACTGTGCAACAACAAGGCATGTTCTGTAGACTGAAGGTAGCTACCCCATGGTATTTTTGTTTTTATTTTTGGAGATATTTTCACGTTCCTATTGATAGCTTGCATGTGGTTTCATGGATTCAGGTTCTTAACATGCTGTATTCCAACATGATCGCTTTGATGACATCTAGGTAGCATAATAAGGTCACAGTTAACCAACTTCGATGTGATCACAATGCCGCTGGATTGTTCTGGGCTCTGTGCATGCATAAGAAAGAACCTGATGCGGTGTACTGATAACATTAACGTGACATGGCAATTACGATGAGGTCACTGCAAGCCATGCATTGCTTCTTTTTATTGTGCCTCTGTACAAAATATGTGCGAGGAAACCACAACATTAATTACGAGATATTTTTTGCCTAAATTTCTGTTTGTCCTATATGTGTATCTATTTGTTGACCCACTGTTAGCTTTGAAGATGCCAGTGCATGGTTCATACACAGTGTAGAGTGCAAGCGGTTTTTTTAGCTGTCATTTGTCATCTGCATCTCATCACGTAGCACTATCTTGACGTCACTGCAAAGCCGCACTTTTGTGAGACCAGTATTCGGCCCTCTTGTAAAATAACCTGCAAGAGCCTGTTAATATACATAGTTTTACGTCACGAAGGATTCTGTTATCTTCTACATAATATATGTTGCTGTTATTGCATAGCCATACTTTTGTGAGGCCACAGTGTTATGTGTATAATTTAGTGCGAGATACCTTCACCACGTCTTATTTTTTTGTGTTTGTGTTTTAGTCACATATACCGGGTGTCCCAGCTATCTTTAGCCAAGGGTTAAAAAATACAATATTAGAGGCAGGTGAGTGAAATCAGTTGCAAATTGCTGACAGCCACCTTGCACACAGAAAATTTCTGTTACGTAATTGATTAATTTATTAATTAGGATTATTTAATTAAGTTGCTAATATTGGCTTTAGGCAAGAAACGCAACTTGCAAAGTTCGACAGCGTCTTCAGAAACCCCCATTGCATAATTTGCGATAAAGAAAGTCTCACGTATACAATTTTTTCCAAGCTGCAAAAAGAACCACGTGGTTAAGCCACAGCTGAGAGCAGCATCACGTGGTTCTTTTTGCAGCTTGGAAAAAATCTTATGAGACTTTCTTTATCGCAAATAATGCAATGGGGCTTTCTGAAGACACTCTTGAACTTTGCAAGTCGCATTTCTTGCCTAAAGTCAATATTTAGCAATTTAATTCATTAATCCTAATTAACAAATTAATCAACTAGGGAACAGAAAATTGTCCGTGGTGCGCAAGGCGGCTGTCAGTAATTCGCAACTGATTTCATTCGCCTGCCTCTAATATTGTATTTTTCAACCCTTGGCTAAAGATAGCTGGGACACCCAGTATATTTGCTGCACCAAGAACATTTTCCTGCTACAGGAAAGGTGTGCCTTAGCGAAGTATCCCAATCAGTTTTCTACATTGTGTATCCATTGCTGTATGTTGCATGCTGTAGTTCTACTTTATGTAGATTAACTTTTCTGTGCAGTCCATGCTCTGGATACACCTACAGATAATGTGTCATTGCTTACAGTCTATATTCATCACATCAAATGAAAGAGCCCATCTGTTTTTTGCATCATGTGAATTACTGTTTATTGTTGGAAACATGCCATTTCATGTCTGTACAAAATGTGTGTGTATTCCTTGTGCCCGATATTTGTTCACTTCTATTCAGTTCCTTTAGGTTGCAGAATTGTGGTTCAGGTGTAAGCGTAGTCAATTTATTCTAGTAATTTCATTTTCCTTCAGAAAAACAAGTTAAGGGCAGATTACTTAGTAAAGGAACACTAGACTTTATGCTGTGTTAAGTGACTTCAAGGTGCATTTATTATTTTTCTGTGCTACTCTACTGATGTTGAAATTAACATGAACACTTTATCTTGTTATTTTCAATTCTTGTGGGTCCTTATCAGCTTTTAGGTAATGTGTTCATATGCTAGGGTCTGCTGTGCCAGGTGTTATTATGTGTTACCAGGTGTTACCAGGTGGTATTATTAAAAAGCATGCTTTTTAATAAAAATACTGTTGATCTGCTTTATGTGCAAGTCTATGCCTCAGTCATATCGTCACGAAAAGCTGCACAAGGCTTATTAAAAGGCTTATATGCATTATTTATGATGACTGTGTACCAATGCAGTCAACATTAAAGATGTTGAACTTGCTGGGAATGCTATGGGTGTTGTTGAATGGGTTGCTGCTGTGGATCTTGTGCTCTGTGCTAATATGTTGTCACTCATCCAACTGTTACCATTGAGACTGTCCTGTATTTGCCTTGGGGTACTTATTAGTGAACGCGACAGCACAGTAAAGCAAGTGAAGAATGGTGCATATAATTGGTGCTCTGATTCTTGAATAGAGTACAACCTCTAAAGCATGGAAAAAGCTGAAGTATGACAAGCAATACACCAACAAAAACCAACTCATACTTCTCCATTTTCAATGCTTCAGAAGCTGTACTCCTAACAACCTATGCACCATGCTTCACTTTCTTTACTGTGCTGTTGCATTCACAAATATGTGCCCTCAAAGCAACTAAAAGACCTTCAACATATTACCTCAAGACACAACATCCTCAGCAAGAGCCCATTCAACATATTTAATGTAAGTTACATTGGTGTGCAGTCATCATAGATGTATGAGAACCGCTTCCACGTGCACCAAATTAGCCAAAATATGCATGATAAAGGCACTGTATATTAACTTGAATAGTCATAACTGTTAATTTAGATATTAGGCTTGTTAATTATGAACTGAATGATGCATGTAAGTCTTTTATTAACCCGTATGTGCCCAGTGTCCTACATATAGGACGCTTCTTTGATGCACTCCCCAATACATCACTATTTCTTTAGCTGATGAGTAGCGCCACCTACAGCACATCAAGGAGGCCTCAATGAGGCCTGCTTGATGTGCGGTAGGCGGCGCTAGTAATCAGCTAAAGAAATAGCGATGTTAGAGTGCATCAAAGAAGCGTCCTATATGTAGGACACTGGGCATATATGGGTTAATTAAGGCTTCAAAAATTCCGGATTTATCACGGATGTCCGCATTTAAAATCCGACTAGTGTCCCGTGGACGTTCATGTCCAAATTATTGAGTCCGGCGGACGTCTGAATATCCGTGAAAGACGTGTCCAGGACGTCCAGTTTAACGCCTTTTTGTTTGCGCGGGACGGTCCGTCAGATATCCGCCGTACGTCATTGGGATGTGTACGGATGTCCACTGGACTCACGAACATCCGGCACTGAACATCCATCAGATGTACTGGGGATTGTTTGTGGTCCATTGGGAACCGCGGATGTTGCTTGCGTCACGTGCCGGACTTCCACCCACTTTGTGTGTGCATCCACAACAACCAAGTAGGTGCGCCCGAGTAGTGGCCCCGCGATGTCAACGTGCACCGTGTGCCATGGTGTCTTGGGACGGTCCCAGGAGGGAATAGGAGCTTTGGGTGGGCTGTTCTGCGTTGAAAGGCATTCACGGCACTGTCGCACCGTTTCTTCGATCACCTTGTCGATTCCGGGCCACCATACGTAGCTCCTTGCGCACTTCTTCATGGCTACCATGCCTCGGTGACCAGCGTGCAGAAGTGCCAGAACGTGGGATCGTGCTGAGCTCGGTATGATCACCCGTGATCCAAGTGTCAGGCACTCGCGATGAAAGGCTAGTGCGGTCGCTCGTCGTCGGTAAGGAGTGAACTCATCTCCAGTGAGTTTCTCCACTGTGCCATCCTGCACTGCCTTGTACAACCTCTGCAGGATGCTGTCTTCTTGTGTCAGACGTGCTATCTCTGTAGCAGTGAACGGAGGTCTCGACAAAGCTTCGAACAATAGTACGTCGCCTGGTGGCCAGGGTTCATCGAGACGTTCTGGTAGTGGCAATCGACTCAACGCATCCGCGTTTTGATGGTTCTTGCCATGCCTGTAGACGATGTTGTAGTCATAGGCCGACAACTTGATGCACCATCTGGTCATCCGTGGTGACAGGACTTGAGCCGTTGGCTTCCCTGGACCCAGTATGCCGAGAAGCGGTTGATGATCCGTGACGAAAGTCACCTTTCTTCCCGCAATATACTTGTGGAACTTGTGTGCAGCAAACACTACGGCAAGGCCTTCTCTGTCCAACTGAGCATAATTGCGTTCCGCTGTCCCTAGCGTCCGAGATGCGAAAGCGATTGGCGCCTCTCTATTCTGTTCATCACGTTGAGACAGAACAGCTCCTATGCCGTATGGTGAAGCGTCACATGAGACGAGAAGCTCCTTCTGTTCGTCGTAGTGTGCCAGTACGGTCTGACTGAGAAGCAATCTCTTCAGTTTATCGAATGCTTCTTGATGCTTGGTCTCCCATCTCCACGTGGCGTCCTTCTGCAGGAGCTGGTAGAGACAGCTGACAATTGTTGCCCTGTTCTTCAAGAACCTGTCATAGAAAGCCAGCATTCCAAGGAATGATTGAAGTGCTTGCTTGCAGTTTGGTGCTGGAGCATCCGTTATTGCTCGAACTTTCTCTTCGTTGGTGTGGACGCCTGTCTCGTCAATTCGGTGTCCCAGAAAAGAAACTTCTCGCACTGCAAAACAGCACTTGTGTTTGCCGAGACGAAGGTTGCAATTGCGCAGCCTCTTCAGAACCTCTTCCAGTCTCTCGGCGTGTTCAGTGGCGTCTTTTCCACTGATGATCACGTCATCTAGGTATGCGCAAACGCCTGTGATGCCAGACAGCATAGTCTCCATAAAGCGTTGAAAAATGGCTGGAGCTGCAGAGATTCCGAAAGGCAATCGTTTGACCTTGTAAAGCCCTTTCAGCGTGTTCAGGGTCAATATCTCTGCTGTCTCTGGCGTTACGTGAAGTTGCTGGTAAGCTTGTGCCAAATCCAGGGTGCTGAATACCTTGCCTCCCCTCAAGTGGCTAAGGACTTCATCTGTTGTTGGAAGTGGGTAGTCTGCCTTCTTCGATACCTGGTTCACGGTGCAACGGTAGTCACCGCATATTCGCAACGAGCCGTTTTTCTTTCGAACAAGTACGAGAGGCGTTGCCCAATCCGAATGCTGCGCAGGCTCGATTATGCCGTGACTTTGCAGTCGATCCAATTCAGCTTCTACAGCTGACCGCAGCGCGAAAGGAACCGGTCATGATTTTAGGAACTTTGGTTTCGCTGCTTCCACGAGTTCAAGTTGTACCGCAGGACCGACGTGTCCTGAGATGTCCTCGTCGAACACAGACTGGTACTTGTCTAGAAGCTTCGAAATAAGTTTGTCGTCTGATACGTCATTGATGCCCGTGATCTGTATACCCAGATGAGGAAACCAGTTTCGTCCGAGGAGGTTACAACCTGCTCCTTTGATGACAACAAGCGGTAATGTGAAATTCCTGTTCTTGTGCGCTACATCCACCGTTGCACATCCGAGAACTCGGAGGGACTGGCCCAACCATGTGCGTAGGAGAATGTTGTCCGTCTGAAGCCGTGGTGGGTCATCTGTCCACGTGGCTTTGAACGTGGCCTCACTGATGAGTGTGCAGGCTGCACCCGAGTCGACTTCGAACTCCAAGGTCTTGCCATGTATGCGTAGTTGAGTCATGACCTTCTGCGCGCTGGACGCGTCGATTAAGGTGTTGAGCTCGTAAAGTGCCGCGTCTGGTGAATCCTTTGGAGTCGTGACTGGTGCTGAGGCCACTGTCGAAGTTCCTTGTCGGGGATATTCGATGTTGTTGTTCTTGTTTGTTCTTGCCTCTTTCCGCTTTTTCAGGCAGGCCTTTTCAATGTGTCCGCGTTTCTTGCAGTAGTTGCAGGAAGCTGTCTGAAACTTGCAAGTGTCCGGACTATGCTGCGCGTCACAACGCCAACAGTGTTGTTTCTTCCTTTGGGCAGAGGCACTCGAGTGACGTTGATTTTCTGTCTTGCAGATACTTGTGCAGGCTTCGTGAATCTCTTTGAATTCCGTTTTCACGTTTTTCTGGTCTTCGACGGCGTTTTCAGCTCGCAGTGCAATGTCAAAGGCTCTCTTGAAAGTCAAGTCCTTTTCTGCGAACAGCCGTTGCTGGACCTGCTCGTTCCGAAGACCGCAAACGAAACGATCACGCAGCATTACATCAAGAGGCAGCATGGTTGGATTCGCCGCAGCGTCTACGCTTGTTCCAAAATTGCAATCTGCTGCTAGCTTCTTGAGCGCTGTTACGTAATCACTGACCGTTTCGTCATGCCGTTGGTCACGACGTTGGAAGCGTGCCCTGCAGAAGACCTCCGACGGCTGTGGATCAAAGTGCGCCTTGAGCATCTCGACTATGTCATCGTAGCTCACTTGGTTGGGCTGCTTGGGTTGAACGAGGGCGCAGACGACGTCGTAAGTCTGTTCCCCGCATAACGTTAGCAGATGAGCACGTTTCTTGGAAGCGTCCGTAATGTCGTTAGCCTCGAAGAAGAACTGTAGCCTCCCATACCAGGATCTCCAGGAGCCGGAGCTGCCGCTGAATTCGGGTAGCCGACCAAAGTCAGGCGTCGCCATCTCGTTCCGTTCCTTGACGTCGGTGAAGTGCCGGTGAGTCCAGAGTCTTCCTCGTCGCCAACTGTTACGTCTGTACAGCCACTTGTGGCTGTACGACGATTTATTTACACAAGGAAACATGAACACGTTAAATAGCGCAGCTTAGGCATTGGAGTCACATATGGCTAACGTTCGACACCAGCATGACGCTCGTGCCACAGCGCCAGTGTGGTCGCGCGCGCACTTCATCGTCGTTGTCTTCAAGCGAGACATGTCAAAGTCTCTAACTATTGGTTTGGTGTATTTGCTGCCGGACCTGTTCTATCCTGCAGATAGTTCGCACACCACCAGTGTTCTAATCGACGCTTCGTTGCCTCCACCGTTTCCCACTGCGGTTGCTCTTGTGACTCCCGGAAACCCAGCGCCATTGCCAGCAATTTCTGCCGTTGTTCCGGTGGCGTAGCGGCCGCAGATGAAGTGGCGGAGACCTGTGGTTTCAATGCTGGGCAGCGTAGCACGATGTGTTCGATGCTTTCCTCCTCCAGGGTGCACAGGGGGCATGTCGTGTCAAGGTTGGGTGTGTACGTCGCCCGCAGCAGTCGGGTTCGCAACATGCCGCACCTGGCTTCACATAGGAGACCGCTTCCCTTTGAGTTTTCGTACAGCGGTTCTTTCTCGATCGCTTGTTTTGCTTTACTGTAGAAACTCAAAGCGGGCTTTCCTGCTACCATCGTCCGCCAGCTGGCACTTTCGGCCTCCTGGACGGCTTCCCGCACCTTGGTCCTCCTGTCCCACTGAGGTTTCTCCGTAAGTCGGCATGGTGCGACCTCGTACCGCTCCGCCAGGCGTTTTGTGCGCAGCACCCACTTTGTGTTGATGCACTTTAGGTGGATGTACTTAAACACCTCACGCGCCCAACGTCCGTCTGGTAGTTGGCTCAGCCGGCGCTCATAGGCGAGTTTGGACACTGCTTCCCGAGCCTCAAAGGAAGACCAGCCCACCTCGCCCTGCACCGCTTCATTTGGTACGCCCTTGTGGACGCCCAGTGCTGCTCTACCTGCCTCCCTTTCGAGGGACTGACGTGTCCCGGATGACAAGCAGAGCACACTGTTTGCAAAAGTCAAGGCCGGGACCGCTACTGACTTCCAGAGCTCTCTGGTGACTTCAAATTTGTTGAAAGCCCAAAGTGCCCTGGAGTTCAGAAAAGCACGCTTCCTCATTGCTCTGGGTTTAAGTTCACTCTCGTAGTGGTGTGTATAGTGAGGTGCAGCTGACAATGTCACTCCCAAGTATCTGTAGGTGCTTGTCCACTCTATAGGGTTTCCCTGGAGCATGAGTCTGCTTTCAGTGTATTGCATGGGGTCCTCTTGGCTCGCCATAACCATGCATGCCGATTTTGCGGAGTTGAAGTGCAGACCGATGGCCTGTGCCTCCTCTGAACATATGTCTAGCAGACGCTGCAGGTCCTCTGTGCTGTCTGCCAGTAGCACAATGTCGTCGGCATAGACTAAGGCTGGCAGGCGACGTGGGCAAATCACTCCCTGATCCCAGTAGGTAAGGTTGAAGCCTGTGTCGCTCTCTGTCAGTTTCCTCTCCATGTTAACTACCAGGAGCATGAATAGCACAGGGGACAAGGGACATCCCTGTCGCAGTCCTTTAGAGACTTTTATCGGTTGTGTCACATTGCCCTCCCAGTGGATCACAGCCTCATTGTCTGTGTATAGTGACTGTAGAATTTGTTGTAGGTTGCTGGGCAGGCCTTGCTGCCTCAACACCTCCCACAAAAGTCTGTGCTCCACTGAGTCGTATGCACGCGATATATCGAGAAAGGCCATCATTAGGGTCCTTTCCTCTCTTGCCGCAATCTCAATGGCTTGTGTCACAACAAACAAATTGTCTTCCAGGCATCGTGCTGGTCTGAAGCCGTTTTGCAGTTCCCCTAGGACTTCCTCTGCCCAGGACATCATGCGTTGTCGCAGGATGCAGCAGAAGAGTCTGTATAATACAGAGGTGACTGCAATTGGCCGATAGCTTTCTAGGTGGCGTTTATCGCTGCCCTTTTTCAGGATGAGCCGGATACGTGAGCGGTTCCAGCTTTTCGGGATCTCGCCGCTCAAAAGCACCCGGTTGAGGACAGCGAGGAGTAGTTGCCGAACAGTTGAGCCCATCTTCTTGAGAAGCAGTGCAGGTATTCTGTCCAGCCCTGCAGCTGTGTTTCCAGACAAATGCCTGATAGCTCGTTCAAGCTCTCTAGCCGTTATTGTGTCACATGGGCTGAGTGACTTCCTGGTCTCCGGGTCTGTGTCTTCTGCTGCGCTTGCCATAGAATGGAACTTTGCACTGAAGTGTTTTTCCACAAGTCGGAGACATTCTTCTTCAGAGAGTGCTTGCCCAGTGTCCGGGTCTTGTAGGCTTGCCTGGGTCTGGGGTACTGGAGGTTGCTGGGTGCCTATGTACTGCCAGAACTTCTTGGCAGAGTCTTTCCCTGCCTTTTTGATGTTCTGCAGGAGGCGTACATTTATTGCCCGCATTTTCTTTTGTACTACGCTGGCCATGTGTCTTTTGGCCACCCTGTAGGCTTCCCACAACTGTAGGATATTATCCCCCGTGGACCCATGCTTCAGTGCTTGACGGTGTGCGCGGCACGCTTGCTTGCGCTTGAACAGAGCCTCCGAGACCTCTTTGTCCCACCATGCTTTGCGGCGGTGTTTTTGCGTCTTTGTGGCAGGGTTCGATGTCTTTGTGACAGAATTTATGTTGTCGACCACCCACTGTTCGAAAACGTCGTACTCGTCCGTGTCTACCTGTTCCACAGAGTTCTCCAGGGTTTCAACCAGTTTGTCTATGGCCCACTCTGGCAGGGCATGGTGTCTTTCTTTTCTTTCTACCCCTGGTCTTGGTCGATAGCTGCTGCTCAGTTCTATCCATATACTATTGTGGTCACTGCCCACACTTTGGGCACCCGTCGTGTCAATGGACATGCCCACCACCCGGGGAAACTGTATTGGGGAGACCAGGCAATACATGTCTATACATGTTTGTTTGTCCGATACTGCCCACGTAGTTTTCCCAACGCATTTATCGGAGGTGTTTAGGATCACTAGCCCCTCTTTGTCAGCCCAGTCCAGGAGATACCTCCCCATTCGGTCTGTTTTTCCATCAAGGTCCTCGATGTGGGCATTGAAATCCCCTATAATGATGGTCGGGAGGCCAATGGTCTGGATGTCTCTTTCCACGCATCCAAGAGTCTCCACGTTTTTTGGTAGGAGTCTGCCCCCGTCCATAGGTAGACCAGCCCAATTGCCAGTTCCAGGTTTCCCAGTGTGCCTTTCATCCACATATGTTCTGTACAGCCCTGTAGAGTTCTCTCCCACTGCGTATCCAAGCGGTACAAGAAGCCCAAGCCCCCTCCTTTTCGGTCACCACCCTGGCGGTTTAGGCCCTCCCATGCAAGCCCAGTATGTGTGGGGGGGTATTCGTCATTGCGTAGGTGGGTCTCGGTCAGGCCGGCTATTTCGATGTGTCCCTTGTCCAAGATTTCATAGAGTTCCTGCCATTTCTGTTCTCGTCTGCCTCCCTGCATGTTCAGGTAATACAGTGACTTATCGTTCCCTTTGTTTTTTCGTTGTCTCCTTTTCTTTGCTCGACCGTGGTTATCAGCTGTGTGAAGGTGAGATTCAGGTTCCCTCCTCGTTTGTGTTCTCCTACTTTGTTTTCTTTCTCGTCCTTTCGATCCTCTGTCCCCTCCCCACTCTCCGCAATGTGGGATGTGGGCGTTTAGTTTCTCTTCGTTGCGTTGTGCCTCCGCCAAGGTCTTCCTGGGTTTTGTTCCCATGCCATCTGAGTGATGGTTTGCTCCAAAGCTTTCATAAGCAGGGTGGCTGCATTTTTGCCTCTGTTTCTCCCGCTCCTCGTACAGCTTACGGATGCGCCCTGTGTTGCCGGAGCACCAAGCATGCATTATTAATACAGTGTACTAGAATGGGGCAGTGGGCTCACTGCCGTATCCCTGCGCCGCGCCGCCGCGGCCCTCTCCGCGTCGACAGCTTGAGCGCCCGCCAGGGGCGCTGCCGCCAGTTTCTCCTGAAAACTCTTGCGGGGTGTGGAGCGCGTCCCCTTGGTCGGTGGGGGTTAGGCTGGTTACGCTCTAGTTGCGGGGGTATCAACAAACGCGGGGTTGGTGGCGGGGAGAGGGCCACCACAATGACACAAAAAGAGATCACAAAAAAAAAAAATGAGGAGGGGAGGGAGTCGAGCATTTTATTCTTTTTTTTTAAACTGA
Organism: Rhipicephalus sanguineus; assembly: GCF_013339695.2. Lineage (NCBI taxonomy): Eukaryota > Metazoa > Arthropoda > Arachnida > Ixodida > Ixodidae > Rhipicephalus > Rhipicephalus sanguineus. The sequence goes on from NW_023616402.1 coordinate 58,571, forward strand.
TCCAAGTAGTTGAAGCTACTGTTTCCATTTGTGTGTGCCCTGCAGCGCATGTTCACTCCGTTCATTCGCTTGAAGGACCTTTGTCGGCACCCCGCGTGCCGCTTTACTGCACTTATATATGCTTGTTTTTCTGAAGGATCGGCATCTGTGTCTATCCGCAAATCGCAACTGTCTCAAAGACGGCCCGCCGCTGCATCTGGACGGGAGGGACGCGCTTTTTTACAGCCTCAGGCGGTCGTGCACATAGAGCATGCAGCGTACGTGCAGAGAAATTTCTGGGGCTGCGTTTGACAACAAAAAACAGCTGGACCCAACGAAGCTAGGAGTGGCCGCAGAGTCAAGTGTGAAAGCAATAAAAGCAAGAAAACGCGCGAGGGTGGTGACAGCAAAACCATACTCGTGCTTTAGTAAAAAAAAAGGGGGGGGGGGGGGTTAGGGGTACTTCTAAAAAAATAATAAAGAATGCTGGTACGTCGTTGCTTGTTTCGCTATCGAAGTCCTTATAGGCCTCGTGAGCTGGTATGGTGGCGCTACTGCTCTCGCCCTCTATCGGGTCAGCGGCGCACTGTTAGGATTGTCGATACAGTGTACTAGAATGGGGCAGTGGGCTCACTGCCGTATCCCTGCGCCGCGCCGCCGCGGCCCTCTCCGCGTCGACAGCTTGAGCGCCCGCCAGGGGCGCTGCCGCCAGTTTCTCCTGAAAACTCTTGCGGGGTGTGGAGCGCGTCCCCTTGGTCGGTGGGGGTTAGGCTGGTTACGCTGTAGTTGCGGGGGTATCAACTAGTATCAGCAAACGCGGGGTTGGTGGCGGGGAGAGGGCCACCACAATGATACAAAAAGAGATCACAAAAAAAAAATGAGGAGGGGAGAAAGTCGAGCATTTTATTCTTTTTTTTTTAAACTGACCCAAGTAGTTGAAGCTACTGGTTTTCCATTTGTGTGTGCCCTGCAGCGCATGTTCACGCCGTTCATTCGTTTCAAGGACCTTTGTCGGCACCCCGCGTGCCGCTTTACTGCACTTATATATGCTTGTTTTTCTGAAGGATCGGCATCTGTGTCTATCCGCAAATCGCAACTGTCTCAAAGACGGCCCGCCGCTGCATCTGGACGGGAGGGACGCCCTTTTTTACAGCCTCAGGCGGTCGTGCACATAGAGCATGCAGCGTACGTGCAGAGGAATTTCTGGGGCTGCGTTTGACAACAAAAAACAGCTGGACCCAACGAAGCTATAGGAGTGACCGCAGAGTCAAGTGTGACAGCAATAAAAGCAAGAAAACGCGCAAGGGTGGTGACAACAAAACCATACTCGTGCTTTAGTAAAAAAAAAAGGGGGGGGGGGGTTAGGGGTACTTTTAAAAAATAATAAAGAACGCTGGTACGTCGCTGCTTGTTTCGCTATCGAAGTCCTAAGCACATAACTATACTGACGGA
>NW_023616403.1:0-23707 GCF_013339695.2 Rhipicephalus sanguineus
TTACGTTCTTCGGCCTGAAATGTTTAACCTCTTGGGTCAGCCTCTTATTTTCTTCCAATATTTCCTTATATTGTGGAATTCTGTTATGGGAGCGTTGGAAGATGCTGCATTCGCGATAGCGCACCTGATAACCACATTTGTCGTTAGTGCGCATGTGCGCACAAGTGCTTAAATGGTAACGCTCAATGCGCTATCGCCAGATTCGTTATGTAACTGTCAGTCCCCGATCGAGATTCAACACTGGCGACGAAGGCTGGGATAAAAAAGTCGAGAAGTAGCGAGCAGCTTGGTGAAGAAGCGACAATGGAGTGTGCGGGGCAGCTTGGCCAGATGGAGTCGTTCGATGTTACTGCCAGCGACTGGACGGCATGCAAGGAGAGGCTGACATCTTTTTTATTCAACAAGGTTCCCAACAGCGACAAGGCACACGCATTTCTCAGCATCATCGGCCCGCGTACGTATGGGTTGCTGAAGTCGTTGACTGTACCTGACCTACCGTCGTAAAAACGTTTCGAGCAACTGAAGAGCCTCTTGGACGCCCACCTTACCCCAAAACTGTCCATATTCGGCGAGCGAGCGAAGTTATACCTAGAGCACAGCACGAAGGCGAGTCTCTGCCCGAATATGTTGCTGAACTTCGGAAGTTGTCCAATCTATCAATTTGGAGCGAATTTGGATGAAGCGCTGCGGGATCGTTTCGTGTGCGGACTGCTGCGGGAGGACATACAGTGAGTTTACCGGGGGCGACAAAGTGACGCTTTCGAAAGCAGTCGAGCGCGCCCTGGCCATGGAAGCAGCCCGGAAGAATGTCGCCGAGACTCGAGTCGTGGAGTCACTGGCCACACAGCTGCACAAAGTGGAGGGAGAAGGTAACGATGCTCTTGCTTATCTGTACGAGGTGCGAGCGATTGCCGGTAGGCAGCTGCCGAACAAAGGGCTTCTAGCCGCACTCCAATTTTCGTTGGACTAAAAATAAACGAAGCACTGGTGGAAATGGAACTTGACACGGGCGCCGCGGTGTCTGTCATGCCTTACAAGCAGTTCAAGCAGCAAGCCAGCTGCGCACCAACCGACGTCGCCCTGCGCACATAGGCGTATCTACCGTGCGGGTAGATACGCCCCCCCTTTCGATAGTGGCCACTGTCGGCTGCACGCCGGCAAAGCAACAATTCAGGCGAACTTTTCCTTCACAGGAGTCACGTAATGATATAATGAAATTTGTCCTACGCTTCTAGTGTGAAAATTGTCCTCAGCGTCTCACGACCACGCACTGTAGGCTCTCTGTGGTGCAAACCGTTTGTGCGACACTTTGGCGCCTTGTGCTCGAACAGTGCAGAGCAGGCTACCACTGAGCGGGGTCTATAACGTTACATCAGTCTGCCATGCTTTTATTCTGTTCTGCTTGGCCTGGATTTTAAATAATCGGTGATGCAAATACGGACGGAAACCAGCAAATGTTCCATGGAGCAATGAAACATCTTCCTATTTCGAGAAATTCTTTTTCTTTTATCGAAAAGGAATACGATCACCGCTGCTCTATGTCCAAGACACTGTGAATCGATGAGCATGCAGAAGTGCTGAGTGTTTTAGTTTGGCCGAACTGCAAGCGATAAAAAAGGTTTCAGCTTTAGCCTCCGATCAACCTGCTTAGCCTTGCTTATCATACGTGTATGGTAGCTTGCAGCGATCGCGGCGGCTTGAAACAAGGCGACGAATGTGGCAGTGGACTCGAGCACATTGGGAAGCCCAGCTTTCAACCTTGCCCCACAACCTGATCTACTGGACCAGAAAGATGGTCATGGTCCACCGTTTTCTGGACTAAGGAGACTGAATTAACAGCCGCAATAGTTGGTCTTGATTCTTGTTGAATTTACTATTACGGCGCAAAATAAAACACAGACGACAAATAAGCACGCAAGCGCCGCTTATTCGTCTCTCCCCTTTCTTCAGTAAGGAGGAAGTCAAAGAGATGTATACGTGCACAAGCAGCTCGGCATCATTTTACTATACAATTGCAAACATTTATCATACGCATCTGAATCTATCTCGCCAGCTGCTATAAGTGCCCGCTGCCAATACGATCGGCGGGCAGGCTTCTTGAAACGTGTTCAGAAGGAGATACTGTCAGGCTATTCCATAAAATCTTTAGTTAATGTTCAGCATTTGAATGGGCTGTTTACTTTGCGCACTGTGAGGGTTCGTGGGCCCAGGAACTCAGACGTGCAGAGCTGAGACAGTCGACATAGAAAACTGCTTTATCATTTTGGACGAATCACAACTGACAGACATAAACAAGTGACACAATACACATAAACTTAACACTGCAGTATTGAAGATGCTGTTAAGCCTTGGCGGAATACCAAGCACATCCTTCTATGCAAATGTCTATGCGCAGCATAGCACAGCACGCTCGTGACCCAATGCGAGGTCGTCGACCACTCACTCGTACCGTTTAGACCAACACAGGCGCCGGGCAGCACGATGAATTGGCCGAGTCGGACTTGCACGTAGCCACGTCCTGGAGACGTTGACAATAATGCCGTTGCGGCGAACACAGGCGCCTGTCTTGCAAGAAGGCATGTCACAGGTGCTTGTGATGGCTGCCTCTGATATGGTGCCGGCCGCAGTGTGGGACCGTTGCGTCGTCCTTACAGGCGCAGCGGCTCCCGCATAGCGCGACTGGCCTATAGCACACGGGGTTCGAAGTCCCAGACGCCTGATCGAACACGGCAACGGCCGCCCGCCCAACTTCGTCTTCCAGTTGTGGTGGTTCTTGGGCCCTCAGGCTCGAACAGCCAAGTCTAGGACAAGAAAAACATTTATGGACGTCACAAAATAACAATTACATACACTTTCACTGGCCAAACAATACAATAGCTCTTCCTAAAGTCCTAAACGTTACAGTCCGCCAACTATACACACGCGAGTTCTCGGCGCGTCCTCACAGTCGGACATCACTCACGGTACCGTCGAACGTGCAACAACGCAACTTGTCAGGAAAGGTGCACGAGCACGTTGTGCGAGAGCGCACGAGCAGACCAGTAACTGCTCGTTCAGGAATACGCAGGCCCACGCTGCGCCCGACGTAGCACCAAGGCCACGCCCTCAGTAAAACTTCTTTTGGGCCTAGTTGGTTCATAATGCTAGAAGTACATTTACAGCGCAAAACCAAAGACGCACCACAAAGAAACGACACACACAAGCGCTGGGTGTGTCGTTTCTTTCTTTGTGGTGCGTCTTTGGTTTTGCGCTGTAAATGTACGCCCTCAGCAACTGGTTGTGACGGACCCACTCAGACGTGACACCATGACCACGATCCGAGCAACTGGTTGTGCCGGACCCGAATCTGGAAGAGGATCAGCTGTCCGCCCTGTCCCGCACTGTCGTCCACCGCAGGAACAGCGCCACAGGGCGGCTCCGGAGCACTCGTCTCGGTGACACGTCAAGCTCGACCCGGCTGGTCTGGTGGCACAAACTCGGTCCGTTTTGGTCCCTCAGACCGAACGTACTGCTCTCTTGCAAGCTGGCCGCGTTCTTCCTCAGCCCGTCGACGTTCCGAAGCTCACGCGCTTCACTTTCATCACCTTCTCTCGCGAACTCCTTTGTGTTGTTCAGTTCTGTTTTCTCCTTCGGTTTTTGAGCCCCTCGGTGAGATGGCAGAAGAAGTAGCTCAGATTTCTGATATACAGGTATTCCTAAATCACATCCCTGTTACTAGAGTGTATAGGCTCCGTGTGCTTGGTTTACACATTCAAAGCAACCGACTCAACACATACACTAAAGACACTTCAAACCACCGTTAATCACACCTTGCGCCTTCTAGGCCGTGTCTCTAATAAACATGGCGTACTAAAGGAGGCCGAACTCTTCCGCTTGGTCCAGGCCTTCGTTATCAGTAAGATTACATTTGCAACACCCTATTTACATTTTTCTTGAATCAGAATCCGATCAGATTGACATCCTTTTACGCAAAACGTATAAATTTGCTTTAGGGGTATCCATACGGACCTCCATTGAAGGACTTATGCTTACTGGCACTTTCAACACCCTTGCTGAACTCACAGAAGCCCATCTTGCATCGCAGTATAACAGACTTTCTAACACCGTAACAGGCCGACACATTCTACAAACACTTTCTCTCACTCCGGCACACATCACCAAAGCTAAGTACACCATTCCACACCACATACACAAGAACCCACTTCCCAAAAACATGCACCCTGTGCACCACAAACAGCGCAGGCGGCAGCGCGCAAAGACTCTCAAAAAACAATTCTCCTCCTCAAATGATGTGCTCTATGTTGAGGCCGCCGATTACGGGAACAGGAATTATTATGCGATATCAGTCGTCCGCTCTCACGGCCAGGTCGCTGCGGCCGCCTCCATTCCTGCCTCTTCGTCGGAGGAGGCCGAAGAGGCGGCCATAGCACTGGCCCTCACAATCCCTAATTCATCTGTCGTGAGTGACTCCAAAACAGCCATATATAATTTCGGAGCGGGCAGGGTGTCTAAGCCAGCCCTTTCCCTGCTTTTGGGCTATCCCCTCGATCAAATTGTAGCACTAATCTGGACTCCCGCGCATGCGGGCCTTGCCGGAAACGAGGCGGCTCATGCCAGTGCCCGAGGATTTACCGTCCGGGCACAAGCATCCGACGTGTCGCAACTCGCTACGGAGGAGGCACCGTTTACTGCGCGGGATCGGCTTATTTCATTCCATGACATCTGCACACACTACCGATTAGAACGTTTAACCTTTCCGCCACTTACTCGCAAATCCCCGCGCAAGTGCGAAATTCTGTGGCGACAGCTACAGACTCGCACCTTTCCTTCCCCTTACCTTCTACACCGCATTTATCCCTCCAGTTGCCCTTCTCCCTCTTGTAAATTCTGCGCCGCTTCTACAGCAGACTTAAACCACATCCTGTGGCGCTGCCTTAAGAACCCTCTTCCCCCTTTCTGGCACGCCTAATTTCTAGTGAAGAGCAGTGGGAGGCTGCCTTGCACAGCTCGAAGCCCGACATTCAGGAGGCCATCCTGGCGTGGGCTGAGAGGGTAGAGGAGGCCTACTTCAAGTAGGTCCTCCCCCCCACACTCTGTCCCATTGCCCCCTTCCCGTTAACCAGGGAAAAATAAAGTTGTGCATTCATTCATTCATTCTTTCGGTTGTGGGTAACAGTCTCTTACCACACGCACATTATTTCAGCGCCATGAGATTTCACTGATTTGTGACGTCTTGCAACAAGCAGGTAATATTACGGCACACCAAAAATGTTTGACGAATGCCGAAGAACTAATGGCCAACAGTATGCCGTATGGAAAATAGTTTATTCTCTTATCTTTTTACGTAGTCGCGCATAAGTGGTCACTAAGCGATAGATCATTTTCAGCCATATGTTGCATGGCGTTAAAAACAGTTGCTGTGTACATGACCCAGAAAGCTTCGACCGATCGTAAGCAGCTAATGACCAATGGAAAAGGAAACAACGCCAGGTAGCTTAACGTTGCAATCGTCCACATTTCTTTTCTTCAAAGGAAATTTATTGTTACACCGCTTTTGCATTGGCGTATTCCCTTGGAGGTGCCGGAGGGCCTTCCACGAAATGATGCAAATCCAAATACAATGTTTTTAAACAATTTGCAACTCGACTAATACCACAAATTCTTAATTTTTAAACAATATATTGACAAGTTATTAATAATAGTAATGCAATAATAGTAATCATAATTATAATAACCTCGTGCTAGAAACACTATTTCAACTAGGAGCTAACAAGGCAAAATAAAGGCAATATACGCAAACCTGAATATGTACAAGAAAGTGTAGTACTTTTTAAGAAAAATAAAAGGTGCAGTTATAGCTACCTCTATTAAAAGCAATTATTAGTGAGCAGCTTTTAGGCATTAACGAAATTTTGTTGAATGATACATATCTATACTGCTGGGAAGGCCGCTATCGACATAACTGCATTCATGCAAAAGACTTTGTGGGGTTCATTTATAAAATCTGTTGCTTGTAATAACATGACCTGCATAACACGCATACGTATGGTTGTCACAGCGTGTGCTGTATAAAACTGTACTTTTTCTATATTGGATATATATATATATATATATAGGCTCCGGTACAATATATATATTGTAGCGAAGCCTTGGAACTGAGTAACCGCTTGCGCTCTCCAGCGCCTTCTAGTGGGTCGTCCTCTTTGGCTCCTCCTAAAAGAACGCCGCTTGCGCTGAGAGTCCGTGCTTTAACCTGACTGTCACTATTGCGTATTGTCGCTGAGTGCCATCAAATAAACGCCTTAACAAATTGATGGAGAGCGCTGTATCGTCACAACAACTTCGGTCTCCATGCAATGCCCCTGGAGCTTCAATATCGTACCGTGCCATCTACCATGCCTCAAGACGCCGCCCAGCAAACGCCGCCTCCCGCACCGACCGCTTGTCCCGGTGTCCCCCGTAACCGCGACCCTCCTGTCTTCACCAGCGCGTATGGCACCGACGTGGAGGACTGGCTCGCGATTTACGAGCGCGTGAGCGTCCCCAGTAAATGGGACGAGGCAGGCAAACTGATCAACTTGGTTTTCTACCTCACGGGTGTGGCAGGCATGTGGTACAACAACCACGCATCCGATTTTCCGACGAGGTCCGACTTCAAAACCGCCATTGTCGACGTGTTTGGCCGCCCTGCCGTTTGTAAGCTGCAAGCCGAACAGCATTTACGTGAACGAGCTCAGCAGGCCGGTGAATCTTTCACGAGCTGCATTGAAGACATCATTGACTTGTGCAAAAAAGCCGACGCGAGCATGTCGGAGTCTTGACAGAATCAGGAATGCTATGAAGGGAATCGACGGCGATGCCTTCACCATGCTGCTGGCCAAAAAAACCCTCGCGTAGTGGGAGAGCTCATCACGCTATGCCAAAGCTACGAGGAGCTGCGCCGGCAGCGCTTGATGACCCGTCGACCGCCATCACGCGACGCTGATTTCGGGGGCTTGTCGGTCATTACTGACCACTCCGCCTTGCTCGCCGAAATAACGTCGTTCGTGCGTGATGAAATTGCCCGCCAGGTCTGTCTACTGGCTTTCGCTCCACCGCAACATGTTGAACAGCCGTGAACTACACTTCTGCCTCCCCTCTGCTGATCGATTCAGCAGGAAATCGTGGAGGTCATTCCTGAATACCAATAGCCGCCTCTAGCGCCAGCGCCACTAATGTAGGCGCAAGTTGTAGCCAGGTAGCCCCCAGCGATTCCTGTGGCTGGCCCACTTAGTTACGCCGAAGCCGTCGCCAGACGCCAGACCTTCGACGCGGCTGTGTCGCCTACATACGCCGACGTCATCCACAGGCCCCGACTGCAGCCCGCCATGCAGTCATATCAGCAGCCGCCTCGGCCATCGCGTTCTGCGAGATGGATGGGACCCGTGAACCGATGGCGCACTTCCGACAATCACGCCATCCACTTTGCGTGCGGTTGCGCCGGTCACGTCGCACGCTTTTGCAATCGCTTGCAGCTGCCTCGGGTCGCATGAACCCTCACCAGCCCATCAAGCCGCCCTTATTATGACCAACCGCCGTCTCTGTCACCGACGTCCCGCCCCGCACAATCTACCCGCCGTTCACGCCGGTCGCGTCTCCACGCGACGTCGCTCACTGTCGCTGATGCGGCCATGTCCGGTCCCACGCGACAAGGAAAACTAGTCGTCGCAGTCTACGAGGCAAGGGCTGCGACGCTATCGAACTGCGAAAGCCGTCAGCCCATCGAACGTGCATCTGCCCTTACCGACACATGGAGCCGCCATATCCGTTATGGACGCAAAACTTAGCCGCTTACAACGACAAGTGACGACGCCATTTTCAGAGATGTCCCTCCGTACCGCCAGCTCCCAGGGTATTCGTCCTACAACAGGATGCACTGCTCTGCGTCGTCATTCAGGGCGTTCTGTACGACGTTGACTTCATCATAATTGCTGCATGCTCTCACGACGTCATCCGGGATGCGATTTTCTCTCCCGCCACGACGCCGTAATTCATTGCGCACCAGCCGAAATCGAACTCTCACCGTTCTCATATTTGTCGCCGGCAAACAGTTAATCGGCATTGAGCAAGATCCTCGTCAAAGACGATACCAAAGTGCCTCCAGACTCGTCAACGGCTGGGTCAGTTTACTGCGCCCGTCTCTTCGACACCATTGGACTGTTTTCGCCATCTGACTGCGTTTGAACTAGATGACGTGAACAGCGCGTGAAACACACAAGGACGAATAACCGACGAGGACTAGCGCTGACTTCCAACTGAAATTTATTAACATAAACATGGAAAAACGAGAACAAGATGAGCAAGATGGAACAAGATGGTAATTCTTTGTGTCTCTCGGTTCCCTTTCCATGTCTGCCATCATGCGCAATTCAAATGAGCAGTGATCACGTGTGCCATCTTGATCTCGTTTTTCCATGTTTGTGTTGATAAATTTCAGTTGGAAGACAAATGGCGCTGTATGGCTCGCTTTATAATATGAAGAATGATCCCTAGATGGCGCGTGTTAGCGCGCCAAGAGGCTCCCTCTTGGCGCGCTTTCTCTTTCGCTCGGAGTCGCCGGATGGAAGACAAGGCTGCGGAACGGAGGGCACGGAAGGCGCCGACAGCGCGCGCTCGCATACAGAATCCTGAGGTGAGAGCCCGCGAGGCCGAAGCTGCGAGGCCGAAGCTGCACGTCGACGCCGCGAAGCAGATCCCGCCGTTCGAGCCCGCGAACCGAAGCTGCTCGATAAGCTGCACGGCTGCGGCACGAAGACCCCGCCGTTCGAGCCCACGAGGCCGAAGCTGCACGGCTGCGGCGCGCATCGGATCTTCAAAATGTGAAGGACCGTGAAGCGGCGAGAAAGCGCGCGTACCGGCAGGCAGAGCCCGAGGCTGTGCGAGCACGTGAATTGGCTGCAAAACGCATCAGGCGGGCTCTTGCCCGAAGGCGCCGACGCGCGCTTCCAGCGGGACTTCCTTGACAACAGTTTCGGCCATACACGGCCACCTGGATCGGGGCGCGCGGCGGTGTTGCAACACCGCCGCGCGCCCCGATCCAGGTGGCCGTGGGCCATAGTTGTGGTGTGTGCGACAGATTGTGGTTCTCAAACAATCTAGTCACAATGCGTTACACGGAAGATTCACGGTTCACCGATGATTTCCTCCGGAGCTTCGCCCCACTCATCATCATTCACCACGTGGATATGCTGTGATTTTTTTTCTTTTGTTGTCCTTTTTTTCAGAAAACACGTGCTGTTCGCATGTCCAAGTATGTTGAGTTGAGTTGAATAAACTTCACTTGTCCAACGGTTGTTATTTTGCCCGGGGCGAGGCTGCCAGGAACCACCATTCGAGGAACATTTTCCGAGGTATTCAGTTGTTCAGTCGGCGTGTGCAGTTGTTAGTCGGCGTTTGTGGTGTCCTGACTTCTTTCTTGTGTCCGTGTTTGCACGCCCTGTCTCTTTAGAACTTTTCGAAATCCATACGGTTCCTCCTTGAGCAGTCGAGGGAGGGATGAACAGGGCTTCTTTTCTTGTTCGGTGGGTATGAAAGGGTGAGGCAGGCGGCGGCAGTGCTCTTCGGCCAAAGAACAGAGGAGTGCGAGGGATTGACCGCGGTGGGAATGAGTTGAAGAGTAAAAGGAGGTGGGGAGCTCCTTTGGCGTGTGGATGTGTCGAGGTACACTGTTAGATGAGAGACAGGGAAAGGGGGATACTTGGAGTGCCGGACTGTGAGGCTGTACGCATACATCTTTTTTTCCTTTTCTTTTTCTTGCGCTTTGCACGGGGAAAAGCGAAGGCGCTATGTGTAGGTTTCCTTGAGCGCGGTCGCTTGAATCTGCCAGCATTCATTTCCGGTAATTGGCTTCAGCTGCGATGGATTGGGGACGTCTTTCCCGTCTCTCTCAGTTCCGCTGATGCAGCTCGCGTCGCAGCCAGTACAAGTTTTGTTGAAGATGGCTTGGGTACGCTCTTCCGGTGGCCAGTCTTTGGGAGAAGGCAGAGAACGCGCTGTTGTGTTCGTAATGCTGCAAACATTTTCACGAACCGCCCGTCCTCATCTTTGACGTGAACAGCGCGTGTAATACACAAGGACGAAGAAACGACGAGGACAGCTGTTCACGTCAATATGGAATACCAACTAGCCCGGTCACACACCTTGCTTCCGTCCTCATCGTCGGCTACGGGCCACACGCTCGGAGGAGTGGGTTGTCAACAAGACCGGTTTTTTGTTTCCTTCTTTTTTCGGCAGCCTAGTACGCCGGCGGCTTTTCGAACATGTGGTTTCGCTTTGAAGTCGCGCGCGCGCCACCGTTTGCGGTTTCGAACTGGCTTCGGTCAGGGCTTTATCCCTCCCGTTTCGGACTGCACGTGTGTATGGCACAAAGGCGGCAAAGCGCAAGCCGACGGGCCATTCGCGTTCTTACTGTCACTTGACTCAGACGGCCGCGGAAACGGGCGATGGTTTCACTGGCGCCACGGATAGCGGAGAGTGATGTATTTCTGTCGTGATGTTGATTGGGGGACACCTGTTACTGGATTTCTCAGCTTGCGTCGTTGTGTTTTTGGAAGCGAAATGCTTCCTGAATAAAAGATTTTGGGTAGCCGTTCTTGGCGAGTTTCCTGAATATATCGTGTTTTTCTTGTTTTTCTTCCTAAAGTTGTGTGCTGCAGTGCGTTCCGGCTCTTCGCATTAATATATTTACTACTGATGTATTGCGGATTTTCGGGAGGTCTAAAGTGAACTGAAAATATCGACTTGTGTAGGTGTGTTTGCACAGTTTCATTTGCAAGTAACAAGAGCACCTAAAAAACGACAGGGTGTCTTCTGTTTCAAGGGTGAACTGAATACTCGTTCGATAAATTTAGATGAGAGAATAATTGTGACTTATGATCTCTTGACGCTCGAATGACGGTCGTTGAGACGTATCTGTGAAAGATTTTTGACTGCGGCTGCAATGAATTAAGAGCTTGTTCCTCGATGTGTTTCATTGTTATATTTGCCATGGCGACAGACATGGGCACAGGGTTCCAAATACTGAAACGTTTATAAGAAAGTTTGCATATTTGGCAAAATTAATGCATTGTGATAAGGCAAGAAAAAGAAGATTCGCACCATATGTCTTTGGGAGGGCCCAAGTGCTTCAAATGCTTTTCTCCTTTTTTTCGTTTTGGAGGATCGATAGTTACCTTGGTTCGGTCCTGCCAATTAGAATTACGTTAGACGTCGTTTGCACGTAAAAAGTGGCGCTAATTGGTAAGACCGTGAATATAAAGGGCATTTTAGCGGTGACACATGGCTATATACTTTAGAGCTGGCCGTTGAATGAGTGCCTTCATTTTCATTTTGTGTTTTGTCACGGCCGCTAGATGAAAAAGCTTCATCCAGCGGGCGTGGTTTTGTAGAGCCCATCTATATGATGAAAAAAGCTTGTTTGTCGGCAAGGAGAGCGTACATTATTGACTATTTAAAGGAAAACAAAGGTGCTCCATGACGTACACAATTCGTGCTCACTATAATATCAAGGATTTGAGAAAAAGTAACGAGAACGCCACCGGCATCGCAACAGGAAATGTTCATCACGCTTAAGCAAGTTTCGTTTCCATAGCGAGTAAGGCATTGAATGTACATGAAAGCGCTTGTTATTTCTATAAAATGAGTTTTATGACGTAGAATTTGAAAGAAGTTGCACATTCAAGACAAAACCAGCATATATTCATTGCGCAATTTCGTCGTCACGCCATTAGTGCCATTAAATAAAGCCATGTGACACGGACAATTTAATGGTATTTAGGCACTTGATATCTTAATCTCTAATTACATTAGAAACGTCCCAGTGAACCAGGTATAATTTGCATGTGTGCAGGTAAGTGCATTAGATTTGCCCGTGTGAACCGGATAATAACGTTACAAACGGTAAACAACACTGCGAACTCTTGTTCTGGACAAACATGTATGTAGCACTGCGTACACAGCTGGATGAGCTGCTATACGTAATACTTTTTCATGTCACATGCACTGTGCACCGACGTCTGTGGCCAAGTCACGCGGCGCATTATCATTGTACATAGCCCCTTTTAGACTTCCCCCGAGAATCAAACAAATAAAAAAAACAATAGCTTGTTTCGAAGATTCCGAAATATCTCCTCGCTCTATTGGAATAATCAGAGGGGGCAAGAAAAGAAGAGGGGTCAAACTGACGACCCGTAAAAGCATCTTTTCTTTCGTCCAAATCCGCTTCACTGGAAGTGAACGCAAAGCCACAGAGCACGTGGTTTGCGCTCTTTCAGTTTAGGAGTAGATGGGTGAATACAACGTATTTCTGGATTAAATGAGAGAAAATCGACCTTAGACCACCTCTTGAATTGAAATGACAACGTCTAAAAGACCCGTGAACGTGTACGCTGGATTCTCGGTGACAATGACCGTGAAGCAGTTACGGGGGGGGGGGGTCAGGTCGGCCTCAGTGGGGGGGGGTTACAACCCCAACCCCCCCCCCCCCCGTCGGTGCGCCACTGGCTTATAGCATGCCTTACCGGTAGTGTGGTAGTGTAGACTATGACTTGAGCTTTCCGACGAAAATCAATTTTGCTTCCTGCAGAGCTCTACTGGACATCCCTGCTGCCGTGACGGTGCGCGACCTGAACCTACAGTACAGTAAGCGAGCACCTCCGGTCATCGACGGCGCCAATTTGACCGTACCTAAGGGTGTCATGTGAGTGTGTGGCATTTCATTTCAGTGTGACGTAAGGAAAGAAAAAAACGATAGGCAGTGATTATAGAAAGAAAACGTACGGTAGGTTCACCAGTGAGAGGGACTGATACGCAGCTACAGTCCGAAAGGAGGTAGTGGCCTGGTCAACGGAACAAGAGAATCGGCAACTGGGCTGTTGCTCTTCCTTTTTCGTTTTCGTCTGTGTGCGCTTAGTTCAGATAAACCACGCTGGTCAGTGGAGCCCGCCGGCACTCGGGGTGTTTCAGCCGTCTCAGTCATCAGTCATCTCTCTAATAATCCTTCTCGTATTCTTTTAGCTATCGTTATAAACGACCGGAACATATATTTGTTCTGCAACCCTACATGGTGGGAGTGACGAGAGGAACGGTACACGTATATGACCACTTCTGTAAAAGGGTCCAGCAAGCAAGATTTATGGTACTTATCTTTAGTGCAGCAGGAAGCTTTCCAGCAAGAAGCTTATGACGGAATCTGGAGCGTATCGAAGTCCCCTTTTAGGGGATACTCTTTTAGATTGGTACTCTTCTAGATTTCTACATTCTCTCGGGTACCCATCAAGAAGGGACCAAACATTAAAGAATGAAGAGACGCCCCCCCACACCCCTCATCTGGATCCGCCAGAGAGTGTGCCTATATATGTTCATAATGAAAAAAAAACCGCAACTTGAACGGAGACTACGAAAGAACACAGCACGGGTCGCTTTCTTAGTCTCCTTTCAAGTGCGCTTTTTTCTTATGAACCTATACCTAAATGTCTCTAATACGTGTTGCAGCGCTTATAGGTGTTGCTGCGCCTTCAGAAGAGTAGCTTGTTGGGCGAGTTGGTTCAGCATCTTACTAGACTTTAGCGCAAAAAACAGGGGCAAAGAAAGGACCACACGAACACAGTGCAAACTATTAACTGAGTTTTATTCACACACACACACACACACACACACACACACACACACACACACACACACACACACACACACACACACACACACATATATATATATATATATATATATATATATATATATATATATATATATATATATATATATAATACTCGTGCAAGGATTACGTGGTCATAATCTAAACAGGAACAAACAAGATTTGATTTATTGGCTGGCGCTCAAGAAATCTAGTTCAGCGGCATGCAACATGATAGAGGGCCTCGCTACGCATGTCTCACCAGATCTGTTAATGAAAAACGTTTCGATTTCTCGCGCAACTTTCCCTTTGAATCTTGAAAGCGACCTCGCATCTGACAGCAAGGGCGCGCAGCCGCACCCCCTGCAATGCAACGGAGGTTCGAACAAGGCGGTCCCCTCAATGAAGCCTTATATGTGATCTAATAATCTGCCGTTTAAACACCGGCCCGTCTGCCTGACTTAGCATTTCCCACACGATAACGGTGTATGATACACCACTCCCCTGCCGCATTCAACCAATTTTTTTTTCCGGTGCGTTATATCACACCCGAACAACTTCTAACATGTCCATATATATGTGCTGTTTTTCTGTGACTGGGCTCGTACCGAAAAAACGTTACGTTTCAAGGCCCGTTCAGCCTCTTCTTCAGGGGGTAACTGTCCGGTCGGCTGCGAAGCTAGCGCTTTTTAGCAGCTGTGTCCCTTTCAGCCGTCGCACTTCCCGCCGCTCTTGTCAATGCGTTGCCTTCTCCCTTGATATCGAGAGCCGCGCACATACACGCTCCGCAGCGTCCCCGTTGACCGGTTCATGTTTCCCGGTGTCATTTCTATATGCCACGATTCCAATTATTGTCTTTTGGTGCGGCCACCTTCTGTTTCTATGATCCGGGCGGCGTCGAAGAGGATGCGTTGGTCCAGCTTCTCGCTATGTTCTGCGGGAGCGTTTCGTGCTGCATTAAAGCCACGTACTTACGTCGTTTCTGTGTTGACGTATCCTTTCCGGAAAGTTTTTCATCTCGCCGTTGTAAGTGGCGTGGCAATAAAAAGAGGGAGTTTCGTAGGCTAGCCCCGGGAATCTTTCTTTTGGCGTTCTGTCTTTTGGGGCCACCCGGATGCCCTCCTTCCCCAACATCCTCGCCAGTTTCTCGCTGATTCTGTATGTGTGGGACGGCGATGCGAAAGGGTTGGTTGGGGGAGGTTTCATTGTTCGCGGAAGTCTTTAGAGCAGCGGGTACGAGGAGGGAATTCCGCTGGTCGTCGCGTCGTCGGCATACATGGCGCATGAAGCTCCTTGTGCGTGCACACACAGATCCTTGTGTATGCATACCGGTCACCAAAAGAAAGATTCTCTGGGCCAGTTTACAAAGTTCCCTGTCCTGTTTGCCACGTTACTTACATCGGCGAAACGAAAAACTTCCCGGAAAAGATACGTCAACACAGAAACGACGTACGTAGCTTCAATGTAGTACGAAACGCTCCCGCAGAACACAGCGAGAAGCTGGACCACCGCATTAACTTCGACGCCGCCGGGGTCATCCAAACGGAAGGCAGCCGCACCAAAAGACAATACTTGGAATCGTGGCATATAAAAACGACACCGGGAAACATTAACCGGTCAACGGGGACACTGCCGAGCCTGTATGTACACAGTCTTCGAAATCAATGGAGCAGGCAATGCATTTACAAGAGCGGCGGGACAACGACCGAAACAACCACTAAAAAGCGCTAGCTTGGGAGCCGGCCACGGTACCGGCCTGGCGGTACGATGGCCACGTTTTACCATTTAAGTTTCTGCTGTTTACACGCCACACAGGTGCTTCGTAATATTAACACAGAAATACTACTGTGTGATCTGTACGTCTACGCTCTACGCTTGTTTGCACTGCCCGAACCTGGTGAGGGGCCCTTTAAATGAGTTATGCAACTGTATCAAGGCATCTCGCTTGTCACGGCGGCGTCCTGACCGAGGTCTCAGCCTTGGTCACCTCGCGCGTGCAGCTACGGCCTCCTAGGCGCCAGCGGCTGCGGCAAGACCAGCTTTCTCAAGTGCCTGGTTGGTCTGATCAAGCCGGACTCGGGCACGGTGCTCGTGTTCGGCAAGAAGCTGCACCAGGGACTCGTGCCTGGACCAGCCGTAGGGTACATGCCGCAGGTGGGTAGCTGCACGTGAAATGATAAGCAGTGCCGCATGCCAGTCCCAGCAAGAACCGCACTTTATGCGCAAACCAGTGTGGGGTTCCTTGTTTTTTTTTTTAGCCGATGAGCGTTTTAACAAAACAGTAACGCATTTACCAGATTAAAACGTAACTATAGTGTTTTTCGTCAGCCATAATATGGCTGGACAACTTCCTTTGCATAGAACAAGCTACGTTGCTCTACGATGTTGCTGCGCTGATTCTTGTACGCTTAACCTATAGCTGCGAACAGCGCAGACGGGACAATTGATACTGGAGAATGTAGAATGCATCGGCCTGTAAACAAGTCCCATCGTCTGCGCTGTTCACCATGCTACAACAGGTTGCAGGTATCACAATACAAATGTATACTGTGTACGCACATAAAAATATTGATACGAAAGAGTAGCAATGCTCAATCAGTGTAGTTAGTGCGCACTTGTACCGTCCTGCTTTCTGGTGGGAAGTGTAAAACCTTAGTGCACTTTACTGAGGCTTTATAATGTCATTCGCGCCAAAATCTGAGTGCGTATGTTGTGCCAACTTGACGAAATTCTCGTACGCTCGCCTATTAAGCCCTTTGAGGCGCTGAACGTGCAATGGCGGGCGCTGCCCTTCTCTATTCAATACATAAGCGTCTTTCTGCGAGTACTCAGAGAAAATCGGAGCAAAAATCATGTTCGGAGGGCAAGAAAGCCCGACACCTTTGATCCTATAGAAATACACAGGGCTCCATAGAAAATAGATGGGAAAACCCATGTTGCAGGTGAACCAAGTGGAAATTTGGGAGCGTAAAAAGGAAAAGAAAGTCACAGTTTCGCCGCAACGGCGAATCAATGAATGCGATAGCAACAAATTGGAATGTAACACGAAGAACGGAAGGCAACTCAAAATTTCCAGCACGTCGATCAAGCCCAAAGGACGCACGAAAATAACACACACAGGAAGAGCGCGAACTATCAAGTGCCACAGCTCGACACCTAAAGCGCGCTGCTGAAACATGAAGAAGAACGCACGAAACGAACGCAGAGGTACACACAGGACCAGCGCGAACTAACAGTTGTAACAGTTATTACTTTCTGTTTGAACAGCGCGCTCCTTTCGCAAACGCGGCCGCTGTAGCGAGCGAAGTGACCTTCGTACGCTCTGTAACTTTGGCGCAAACGTCGCGCTGGAAGCACAAGACACACAAACCACCCTACTCACGAGATACGCGCGCCCACCGGCGACCACGCCCTGTAGGGCAAATTGCACCTCGCGCCTCTCGCTTAACAGGAAGCGCGCGCGCGTGCTTCGCAACGAGCGGTGCGACGACCTTTAAAAGCGCGCCCCTCGGGCACTTCGCGCCATCTCGCTGGTGACCAAGAAAGAACGTTGAAGTAAGTGGTGTATATAAATAGCTCGCCGTTAGCACGCTGAAAGACCTACTCTTCGTGGCCTAGCCGTCTAACGCCGCGCGCTGCAGAACGAGAGGTCGCCTGTTCGATTCCGTGCGTTGGAAAATATTTTTCTGAATTATTTTTTTGTGGCTTATATATATATATATATATATTTGAAGAAGCTTTCCAATGGGCCAAACGTACTTGAGAAGAGAAGAGACACAACTAAGCGGTTGTCTTAATTTTATTTTAAGACAACCGCATAGACAACTTAGACAAGTAAGACAACCGCTTAGTTGTGTCTCTTCTCATATATATATATATATATATATATATATATATATATATATATATATATATATATATATATATATATATATATGTATATATATATATATATATATATATATATAGATATATATATATATATATATATATATATATAATATATATATATATATATGTGTGTACGCGCCCTGACGGCGTCCGACAGAGGGCGACGGCAAAAACCAGCTGAGAGTGTCCATATAATTGCTATCGCATTAAAATTTGGGTGTGTGCCAACTTGTAAATTAGATTTGTAGCATAACGCGTGTAAATATTCCAATAGTGGAAAAAGTAACAGAGAATGAAGAGACAGTTGTGGTTTCGCAAAAAGAGCGGTTGTGACAGCTCTGCGGCTCAATGTATTGCTTTCAAAATTTTATTGATTCAAAATTTAAGAGCCGCAAATTGTACACGTGAGTTTACACCGGACGCACGGGCGTAGGCAGAAATTTGTTTCGGTGGGAGGCACCTCCTCGATTTGAATTGGGGCCAGGCAGGCAGATGTGCTCCATATGCCACGGCAAAAAAAAAATTCGGCGGTGGGGGCGGGGGCACGGGCCCGGTGTGCCACTCCCTGTCTACGCCACTGACCGGACGTGACACCACACGTCGCGCCATCACCAAGGGCGATGCGTACACGTACGGTTACAGCTCACATGGCACCATACACATCGTCACTAACGTTTCACTTGTCCAACGTGGACCAACGTGTCGGCATGAGGGTTCGTGTCCCTGTTTGGGGTTCTTACCTACATCAGCACCACGACCCAAAAGGGTGTGAGACTTTCTAGACTATAGCAAGCGCTTCTGGTCAAACGCAGTTAAACATCCCAGTTAAATCATAATTTCGTAAGTATGCCAGAACGAGCGCCCGATCGCGTCAATTCTGATATATATATTCTAACTCAACAACGCCGACAACGCCGACAAGTTTGCAGATGCTGTAACTGCTGGCACGCTTGTCTTTGTACTTCTAGATGTCTCCAGCAATGCAATGTCAGCTGTATTGTTTGTCTCGCAGCATTAGTAAATGAGCATCGTACTTGAATTCCTAGTTTTGGTGTGCTGTGTAATTTTCATGTTACTTTAGTGAGCTCTTATACATTATAAGCCGTTGCGACGAACTCTTTCTGAGACAGCGGGTGAGTTCATATTTTCCAAGCGTCGGCACACGCACGCGTGCGCGATGTACTATACTCACGCAAACACACGCATGCAACGAGGCTCGAGGACTGGAACAGAAATGCTGTAGTGTGCATTGCGCCCTCTAGTATGCCCCGCGTAGTATGTGTACAGTGGCTGTTTTACGCGTTAAATATTTTTGTGGGGAAACCAAGACAGCGATGCCTCAGACAATGGTGCTCGGCGTGTTTCCTCGTGACACGACTCGAATGGGAAACGATTGCTCGTGTGCCTGATCGCGTAAATTTCGACCAGCGACATGTGCCAGTCGCTGTCTATGCCCCTCCTGTACAAACGCTAAGCTTCTTGTACCGGCTGGTCGCAGGAGCTCGCTCTGCTCGAGGACTTCACCATCGCGGAGAACATGTACTTCTTTGGCCAGCTGCTGGGAATGCCGTGGGAGCTCATCTATAGCAGGATCAACTTCCTCAGCTCCTTCTTCCAGCTACTGCCCGCCAACCGATTCGTCCAAAACCTCAGGTCGCGCTCATGTCTCTGTTCGTGATCACGCGTGCAGCTAGACGAGTGCGAAGCCGTACAGTGGCCCACATGGCAGTCCTTGCTTGCAACCTCTCTATCCGAGACCGCGGAGGAAGGGAAAAAAAAAAACTCGGGAGAGATTTAACCAGTGCATTGTTTAAATGCACCGGAGGTTACGCCATATTTACGTTTAGCTAATGGCGCAAAGAGGCTCCAAGGGAAGCTATGCGCGTTCAAGGTTGCCGTGTTAGACTAATAAGCGCGAAATTGGGTTGCATGTGGCCTGTTCTGGCATGTAAAACTCGAATTTTGTTGCATGGCTAAATTTGGGCTATTCTATGTATTTGTGCGGCGGAATGTTAAAAATTGGGTTTGTCGACAACAACAGTACTTCGCGGCACGCATTAATGTAAGGCTCTATAAACCCTGTCTGCAACACCTTCACCTACAAATTCACTCGGCATTTCGTGGCTGTAGAGTAGACGCCTGAAGCTTTATCACCGGGCTGCGCCGCCTTCATTGCACCGAATGTGCAGTGTTTGTCGGATGATTAAAGGGACACTAAAGATAAAAAATGAATCGGTTTAGATCGATAAATTGTGCTCTGAGAACTCTAATGTCGTTAATTTCGCCATCATAGGTTTATTAATGGAGGAGCAAATGAAGTTCAAAGTGTCATTTTAACACGAAAGTGTTTTATGCCGGGGTCCACCAAGTACATCCGTCACGGATATGACGTTGATAAAATGGACGCCAACGGGTGAGAAAGAAAAAAACCAAGAAAAAGATACCCCGCTGGGAATCGAACCCACGACGTTGCGGCCGCGACGGCAAGCGCCCGACGCTCTACCGACTAAGCCAACTCGGGAGATGCTAGGCACGGCGCGAACGCGCCTTATATCTTTCACACCTTCTCTTTCGCGGCGGGCGGAGCGGGGCGGTGCCGCCGTCTGTGAGAGGTGAAAAGAAGTAATGCTTCACGATCGACACTTACTAGCGCTTACTCCGAGATTGCACGTGATATCGGAGGTCATGGTTAAAGCGTCTCGATACCAGAGAGGTAGACTGGCCGCGCTGGCGTCGCCGAGGCACCCTTGACGCAGTTACGTTCTTTGCCTTTGGATTCGTGTTAGCGTGCGTCGGCTCATCGGAGTAGTGCAGCTTCCACGTGCACGAACGGGATTTCTCTGCCGCCGACTGCTTCAATTGCGAGAGCACCGACTAACAAAACTGCTGCAATATGCGTTGCAGAAAGGACGCGATTTCGACGGGCGAATGTCGTGCCTTGGTGGAGCGAGAGCAGCGCCTGCGAGACAGAGGCCAGAGGGACGCACGCGTTTGCGGCTCAGGCTACGAACCTCTACCTCCCGCGTTGAAGTGCAGTGTGTGTTATGTATGCATGAGCACAGGCGTCGGCTACCCATTACTAGAAAGCGCACACCGTGCCGTTTCTCTCCTTAATTGACGACGCTTTGAAGAAGTGCATACCGGGTACCAATGTTGATTATGAGCTTGTTGATATCATCCTTACGCGGGATTCACGATTCGCTGTGTCCAAATATATGTTCGCACCGTCAGCTACCACAATGGTTTAATCATGATCATGGGCGTTAGTCGTCGCGATAGAGACATGCTGTCAACATGGGTGCATCCACGTCAAACGGTGCTATAGCTGCCAAACACGAATAGACATTGTACAAGCTCTCATATATCATAAGCACTACTTCTGTGAAGACACGTTTCACTTTCGTGTTATACCGATTCCTATGACGGAGGGATCAGCCATGTTTTTTTAAATTTCACGCCGTAATCTCCCCGCGTGACGTCACGGATTTTTCGTCGCATTTTGGCGCCATTGGCTCAACAAAATTACCCCAAACTTGGTATGTTGTCTATGGCCCCCTCAGAGGACAATGTACTTCATTTTTACCGATTAGAAACTACGTATAGTCCCCAGTAGGCGCCGTCAAAACATGTGACGTCACGTCGAATGGTGCGGAAACTTCAAGGTGGCGTTGCCACCCACATTGTTTTTGCGTGTTTTCTCGCTTACTAAGCGTCTTCTTGCAGCAAGCGTGGTGTTTTTCGTATCGTGACAGAGTACTTTACTGATATGAAAAAAATCGTTTTGCTCTTTAGTGTCCCTTTAAGACCCCGGAATCGCTGCATACTTTTTATAGCTACGGAACAAACGTTTCTTGGTTACTGCAGCTCTCTGTCGTACCAGTGGCATACCAGCGCGCTAGCAAGAAATCTTCTACTGACATGCGGAACTACCAGATTTCCTGCTTAGATTTCCTGAATATACTATCAAATGTGTGAATATATAAGAAACTACATTTATTAAACGGTGACTGCTTCTAAAGCTTGAAAGAATGTGGTAACTTCAGAGCTAATAAAATCTGAGCGTTACTAATCCAGCATTTCCTTCTGCGAAACGAGTGGTGATGGGCAAACGAAAACGGGCTTTCGCTGACACATGACAACGCGACGCAAGAAAAAAATAACACACAAAAACGCTGAACACTTCGCTAAGGGCGAGGACTTACCTAACCTACTGCGACACTAAAAATTCACAACAACAAATCTAAAGAACATACGTGGTAACGCAGACACTAATAAGCACAGCAAATATTTCACATACGAAAAAACACGGCAAGCAACATGCGATGAAGTAAATAAATGACAATGAACGCGGTACGAACACTAAATTCCGACGAAAAGTTTGAGAGTTGTCGAAACATAGGCGCTCATCTGCGGATGGCTCGTCAAAAGTCAAAACACTCGGGTTCGAACAAGCATAGGGCAGCTGCTTTCTCGCTGTGGCATCGCCGTAGAATCACATCCTGTCTCGGTATCCGCGTCCGTGTTTTTCCCGATGACCCCCGACTGACTGCGGAAGGACACGCGACCGCCGATTCCAGGAGCCCGAACGAGGTGAAGGCCTAACAAAGGATAGCCGCCGGTAGGGTGGCCTACCGCCGGCCAGAAGAGGCCCAAAAACACGTACGCTTCTTCCGAGGTCCCGTCGTCCCCTGCCCCCCCCCCTCTCTCTCCTTCCCAAACGCTATGAAAGCACGGCACCGCTGTTGAGCCGTCGTGGACAGAGGAACCGTCCAGTGACAAGTGTTTCACGACCAGACCCGCTACCCCACCACCTGGAGGAGAGGGACGTAGTATTCCTGAGCAAAACATGGCGTCGCGCGGCTTCTGCAGCCTCCCGAACACCGAAAACATTTATTTAGAGTGAACACGTCTGGTTGCGTGAAGCGTTGAGAGTGGAAACATCACTGAGCGCTCATATTGAGATTCTGTGGCTGATACCACAGCCTTGGGCAACACATCGCCGCAGCGCGCTCGCAGAAAAGCTACGATCCTGTCATCCAAGCAGTCGTGTAGCAAACGCGAAAATATACGGTGCGGTGGAAGTCACATGAAGTGTCTTGAGTGTTCGCCGCTAAGCCGTGAGAATAATTTCGGTTCGCATGCACAGAAGCCGCGCCAATGGTAAGGTTCATTGCGAAGCAAACTAGAATTCTATTGTACTCAATAAACTTATCAATGCTTTATACAGCTTCAGTCAATGTGGAGACAAGGTTTTTTTTTGTTGTTGTTGCGATGTATACGCGATCTCTACCACACGAGTTTAAATAACGTTTAACAGGCATTGTAAAGTTCTATTTTATTGTGTTTTGCGTTTCCCTTCGGTAGAAGTATTTACAGCAGCTCGCAAAACTGTTGAGAAATTGGTACCTATCATATTTTACATTACTCAACAACATTTGTCAGACAAATTTTGTCTAACTATTTAGCATATGTTTTGTGCCACACTGAATGCCAACTGAGTAATTTTTAAGATCCCGTGTGCGCCATTGTTGCCTTCCTTTTAGAATAGAAGTGCCAATATTGTTTGTTCACTGACAACGATGGACCGTTTTTGCCGTCGTTACACAACGGCGGTGCCAATATTGTTGGTTCGCTGGCAACAATATTTCATTGTTGCCGTCCTTACAGGATGGCGGTGCCAATATTGGGCCTGTGCTCCTACTTATACCGGTTCGTGAAAAACATTGCGGCACTCGCACGCCCACTTACTGACCTTCTCAAACAAGACGTCCAGTTTTGTTGGAGTTCTCTTCAAGTTCTCTCAGCTAATCACCGCTTTAACGACACCACGTATTGCACATTTCGACCCAGATGCTCTACAGAAGTGCGTCCAGACGCTAGTGGTCACGGCTTCAGCGCAGTTTTGGCTTAAACTCAGCGGGGCACTGATCGTGTTCTTGCTTATGCAAGTCGGCTCCTCTCGAAGTCTGAGCGCAACTACTCTATAACAGACAGGAATGCCTTGCCCTTGTCTGGGTGGTTTCAAAATTCCGCCCTTACTTGTATGGCCGCCCATTCTGTGTCGTAACAGATCATCATGCGCTCTGTCGGCTTTCTTCACTGAAGGACCTACTGGACGACTTGGTCGGTGGGCGCTGCGTCTTC